>NW_027313032.1:0-24118 GCF_040954645.1 Diabrotica undecimpunctata
CGCGCTATCTCAGAGTTTCCACTGGATTAAATTGAATGAGAAGAATATTAGAAGGGGGGATTTTTCAGTGCTGCGACCTTTGGGATCGATCGGAAAGGCACGCATCGTCAGTTAGATCGCTTGATGAAATTGGGTCTGATAAACTTGTGGCTTCAGAGGATTCTAGTTGTAGTTGTTTCTTGATCTTTTTACTTAGACGGGTAAATCGGTTTTTTAAGGATCTATCTGAAAGATTTGGATATATAGTATGCAGGTTTAAAAGTAGACTTTTTACATCATCCGTGAGCTTTTTCGCTTCCGAATAAGGATCAGAATGTCCAAAACTATTTTCAAGGAAGAAAAAGAAATTGTCTATGGGTATTTTAAAGGTTTGTGGGTTCTTTTTGTATGCTTCTTGGATTGTTCTCTTGGTGGTTTCGGTTAATACTAATTCTGTTGGAGTATCAGGTTTATGCTTTTTTTTTCTTAGCTTTGAGACCTTTTTTGGGGGAAGCTGATAGAGGAGGAAGCATATCTAACAATGGTTGAGCTTCTTTCTCAGGAATTTCAGGGCTTGTTAGTTCACTAGGAGTTTCTATTTCAGAGTGTCCTCGTTTTTGAGATATTTGTGTTATGTCGATTTGGTCTGATTGTGTTTCAGTGTTGGATTGAGTTTCAGTGTTGGAGTCTTTATTTTCGATTTGTGGCTCTTTGGCATTATGTGTAGAGTGAGATGAAATTTTTACGGATGAGTTGGGGCTTGTTGGTATATATTCGGTTGGGAGTGTATTGTCTGTTGGAGGATTTGGACAGTTGGAGGCTATATGTCCTGTTTGTTTACAGATAAAACAATGTACTTTATCTGTAGAAAGGAAGATTCTGTGTTCATTCCCTTCAAAGGAAATAAGTACTGATGTTTGTAATTCAAAATCTTCGGAGGGAGGGTATACGTAAACTTGGCGTCTGAAACTTAATACGTGTGAATATTCATCCCCAGGAATGCCTGCTCTTAAATAGGATATAGGAGATGCGATGCGAAGTCCAAGATTTTTAATGCTATTTTCAACTATGTCATGTGGTAAGAACGGAGATACATTAGATATAATTATTCTTTTAGCAGAGGAAATAAGTCTTCGGATATTTAAAGAAACATCTCCTATCTGTATTATAGGATGTGAATCTATGAGCTGGTCAACAAGATTAGTGTTAGAAAGATAGATACAAATGCGATTGTTTGATATCCTAGATGCAGAGGAGACTTGTTTAGGGCCTATTATATCACCTATAGCTTTAACGTAATCGTACAATTTCAGATTTTCTTCGGCATGCATCACAATGGCTTGATGTTTGCTTGGGAAAGTTGGCCGTGGAATTGTTTTCGCTACTGATACATAGGATAAAACTTGGTTTTGTTTTTGAGACATATTTACTGTTTTGGTATATGGTACGCCACTGCTCATGTAGTCAAAAGCAATTGCGTTTTTAGTTGAAATTATAATTTAGCTTCTATGTGTTATGGTAAAGTTTCAGCTTTTTATTCATTTTAAAATAAAAATACGCGCTATCTCAGAGTGCAATCCTGTTTAAATTTTTTCTTTTGTGATTTTAATCAGTTGAAACAAAAACAAACCTCAACTAGTAATGAGTGAATTATACATACATTTATTTGTAGTTGAAGGTACACTTATGTTCACTGTTTTTGCACTATGTTTTAGTAAGCACGACAAAATATAAAACGATGTTACTCGTTCGACACCTCGTAGTGGAATCCTACAAATATAGTTAACTTAAATAAAATAACAATATTACGTTTTGAAAAATTGTAATCCATTTGGATATTTTATTATTTTAATCTTTTTAACAAATATACCAATTATAATTGAATTTTTTTTGCTTCATTGTAAAAGTTTTTTACCTATGGTATACAGCCATCCACTGTTTTTGTAACTATCATGCCAGGCCATCAAGACCTGTTTATCTAATTAAAAAAATTCATACATATTATAACTACGTGTTTGTGGATATCAAGCCAACCTACTTATGTCACATATACTTTTTAGATTCGTAATTACAAGAAATTTTCAAATTACTGTTATTCATACTGACTTTTTTTGGCAGGTACAAAAAATATATAATTTCATTACAGTTTACTGCAAATTTTACATAAAAGTGGTCTTTGGAAAATTACAGTTAATGGTGATAAAAGTCTATAATCATTCTTAAGAGAGCATGTTAACAAACTATATAAATAGAAGCTCTAGCAGTTGAGATTTTCTATGAACCAATATGCAAATTAACTGAAGCTTAAACGGGACATTAATCTGTATGACTTTAATAAAGTAACCGTTATAATTGCAACATTATACCAAAAAATATATACCGCACTTTTATACTTTGTTTTATTGTTGGTGGCATTAACCTATATTATGATAGGCCTAGGTGTTAAATAAGGCATGTACCAGGACCCACTAGGAAAAGAAAAAAATTTGAATTTGGAAATTTCCAAAACGTTTTATGAAATAGCAATATCAAAGTGAAGATAACCAGAAAAAGATACAATTAATAGAAAAATCAGACTATACTGGGTGTTTCAAAAAGGTATGTCATACCATTAAATCTCGCATTCCAGGGACAAAAATAAATTGATTGAATCCAACCTACCTTACTACAAAAGTGTACACAAAAAAAGTTACAGCCCTTTGTAGTTACAAAATAAAAATTGTTTTTTTGCATTATCTCCTAAACTACTTGACATTTTGTAATAAAAATAGACACGTTACTTTCTTGTTCTGAAAGCATTTTTCATAAAAAAGAAACAACAAAATCTAAGCTCACAGAAAAATTTTAAGGGGGGTGTGCAGCCCTAAATCCCCCCAAAACTTTTGAGTACATTCAAATCAAATGAATTTTGTGGCATCATTAGTTTAACACATTATTTTTAAAATTTTTGTGCATCTTATCACTTTTTTCAAAATTATTGAGTTACGACCCTTTTCATTAACCTTTAAAAAATTACGTGCAACTAAATAAATGGCTTAAATGAATTAACAAGTACAAAAAATGTCTATAATCTCTATAAATTTGATATTACAATAAATGTTCAAAATGATCCCCATTTTCTTCAATACACATTCAGTATCGTTTTAATAAGGAAAACCGAATACGCTGAAAAATCATATTTTTTCTGACGGAATTGATTTGCAGCTTCAATTATTCTAACTCTCAATTTTTGTTTGTCCTCTATTGTTACAGAATACACTTTCTCTTTCATAAACCCCCAAAAGCAAAAGTCCATGGATTAAGACCTAGACTTCTGGGTGGCCAAGAAATAGGTGCGTCACGACCCCTTCCAATCCACCGACCAGGATACTGCCTGCAAAGGTATTCCCGGACTTCAAAACTGTAATGCGGTGGATTGCCATATTGTAGAAACCACATATTTTGCCTTAGTGCAATATTCACTTTTTCCAAATACTGGGCCTATTAGATTGTTATCCACAATTCCTGTCCAAAACAATAACTTTGAAAGTCCTTTGGTGATGAGTCGTTTTTTTTGGCGTGAGGATTTTCGTCGGCCTAAATGTGCTCGTTATGATGGTTTGTTATTCCATTTCTACTGAAGGTAGCCCCGTCGGTAAATAAAATATTTCTAATAAAATTAACATTTCAAGTGTTTTCCATTAACAACCAATCGCAAAATCCAATCCTTTTAATAATCTTCAACCAACAACTCTTGAACCATTCTTATGTGATAGGGTTTAAGCAGTTGATCCTTCAAAACGCCTCCAAACCCTTACGTGAGGAACATTTAGTTGACCAGATATTACCCTTGTACTGGTGTCAGGGACTTCTTCAATTATTTCTAAAATGTCTTCATCAGTTTCATCCAATATTGGACGACCACTATTGCCAGCAACTTACGGTTGGAATGTACCCCGTTTCCCGTAAACGACGATCAATGGTCAAAAATAATCGTCTATCGGGTGTATTTTGATTGGGGTATTTTACTGCATAACACCTTGCGGCTGCTGCACTATTTCCTTGACATTCACCTACGATATTCCCGAGAGTTTATTGAAATCATAATTTAATCTGATCTAACTTACCCAAAGTTAAATGCATATCTGCCATTTCCTGAAATGTGTAGGCCATTGTAATATAATATCACAATTTTTAATGTTAATCTTATTCACACAATAAATGATAGCTTCAAAATATTGACTATTATTGATGGAACTGTTTGTAATTATTGTATCCGTAGAAAACTAATTGTAATTATATGGCCAACTAGGAAAAAACTAAACCAGTGTAAGTCAGTGTAAAAATAAATCAAGAAAATATTTTAAAAAGTGGATCAAAGGTTACCCCGAAAGACTGTAATCTTACTTTATTAGATTGCGGTATTTGTTTAATATATTATGCGCAAAGAACAAACACACGAACCAACATTTTTTACGTTTTATGCTTATAATGGTCATCTTAACCAACACAATAACAGTTATTAGAAGTTATGGCAGAATATTTTAACAGATTTTTGCATACTTTATACAATAAAATTTATAGTATGATCATTAGCGCTTCGTCCCAATGTCTTTTTAAACTCCGGGATTTACCCAATACATATAATCAATTTTAAGACTAGTCGACTCAGAGTCTTAGTGCACTCTATTTAAATAACTCTCAATATTTCCCGAATCCTTCGATCGGTATCAAATATCCCATCTTTTGAGCGAAACAAATCATTTTCAACAATTCATCTCGGTTCATTTCATCAACACTTTTGTTAAGAACACTTTAGAAGGAAATATGTTTAAAAAAAATTTTGCAGGTTTTAAAACTTTAACATTAATTTTCTTTTCTTAGGGATTAGTTTGGCAGGTCTCAAGTTGGCGTTATGCATTTTAAGTAGACTCACTTAGACATAACCATATTCATATTATATTTTGTGGGGGTAAAAATCAAAGTGCTTTCTTTTGGTTTCCTGATTCACCCTCATGAATACGCTATTGATCTGCAGGAGCGGGCTGGCTTTTATGTTTCAACAATCTTAGTGCATATAAATTTTTTTATATTTATTATATATGGATTATATTACATACAGTGATTTTTTCTTGTGAATTTGTTTATTATAAATATTGTCTTCCATATATATAATATTTTATTATAAACAATATTTTCATATAAATTTATGAAAACACACAATATATATAAAAAGAAAGAAAAATAAAGCTTTCTTGAAATCTATGAAGGTTAATGCTAGCGGTATTTTCGTATTTTTCGTATGGATATAATCCATGGTACTAAATGTATAATCTATATATGAAGATTAAATGTTTGTACCGTAGGGTTTGTAGATATCGGAGGGTTTGTTCTTTTGCTGGTAAGAGCAAACCAATAAAATCGCCGATAAATTTCCCACTGATAATGACGAATGTGTACAACTGATCTAAAAAGTCAGCCAGCTATACCAACGATTCCTACCTACCTACGACCACAAAGACATACGTCGCGTAATCTTCGGGCAATATATGGCGTATTATGGGAGTACGTTATATAGCACAAGCAGGAAAACACACCAACCCTTACCAATCCGCACTAAGGCAGCGTGGTAAGAGACCCCTTACATGAAAGATACCCTCAAAGCATGGCCCTTATTCTCCGTAGGCCCAAATGGCCCTCAACTGGGTAGCGTTTGAGATCAAGCCGGGAGGGCAGAGGGTGCTAAGAATGTACGGATTCTAATCCGCTATCCAAATAAAACAACAATGTTTTATTTAGCGACATAATAACTACCGCTCGCAATCAAATAAATGCAGACTGGAAAAAAAAAAACTGAAAATATAACATGGGACATCATAGAAATCAGCGAAGTAAGATGGAAAGATGAAGATGAAAGATGATTAGCGTCAGGAAACACATTCTACTACCGAGGAACATCAACGGGCCGAACAGGCGATACTGGATTCCTAATCAACAAGAAATGTAAACAAAGAATAGCAGAAATTAGTAGTAGCTAGGTTAACCTTACAACGATTAAAGAGATACAATATACAAATTATACAAATATTACCAACGATTACTCACACTGACAAAGAAATAGAAGAACTCTACAGTAACATAACTTAAGTAGTAAATAAAAACTAGCGGACCAACTCGACATCGAGTTTTTTAAATGAAATTTTTATTTTGCGAGAAAAATTAAGAGATCAATACAAACAATATAAGCAAGAATATACATAACATTCATGAATAATAATGCAAGTAAAAAGTGTATTAAATATCACGAAATATTTCGTCGAAAACAATGTTTTTTGTTACAATGTTATCATTTAGCAGTTAATTTTGCATGCTGATCACGAATCCGGTGTCAGATTTGCTCTATCTTGGCGTTTTATGCGCGTTTCGGGTCACTTCCTTTGTCGGATCGCAACCGGAAGTACATATTTAGATTCGTCTCGACGAGACCTTTCGATCCAGATATACATTGTGGGGTCTAAAACTTAAAGTAAATTTTAACTTCCGGTCATCTCAAAACCGGAAGTGAATTTTTGTACCAAAAGTATATCTTGACAATCTCATACGTAATACTAATAATATTCCGAAAAAATATTTTAATTATCTAATATGGTTTTTGAATAAAGTGGTGGACAGGAAAAGGGCTTAGCGTTTTAGTATATAAGATAAGAGTCACTTCAAGTATTTAACTTTAATGCCAAAGTGTAGAAGAGAAAATACAAGGAACAAGTCATGGGAAAGTAAGGAGTCGGCGAGAGAAATAAAAATGAAGACAGACTAATTTAATTTGTACACTACCAAATATGCATATTGAATATACAGTCTTTAAGAAAAAATCGAACAGAAAGTGGACTTGGTACCACCAAATAGAACTACTAAGAACGAAATTAATTTCATTCTAACCAACAATATTGCTATAATAAAAGATGTCAGTATAATAAATAAATTTGAAATGGACAGCGACCATAGACTAATCAGAGGAAAAATCGTGTTAGATCTAAAAATAGAAAGAATAAAATTATTCACAAAACCAACTGGTATGAATATTGACAATCTAAAAGAAAACTCAGATCACTTCCAAACGAAAATTGATGAAAGATTACATGACCAAATCGACAGCTCTCAATTAATGTAAAGCATCCTTGATAGTGCCAAAGAAGTCGAAGGCACATAACAATAAAATGAACATAGGAAACTATCTAATAAAATCAAAAATAATGTATAAACAAATAAGGGAAATTAAAAGTTAGTTAGCAACATGCAATACAATACAATACACAGAACTTTGTAAGACAGAAAGAAAAAATGTTAAGGAAGACGTAAGAAAATACAATGAAAGACTGGTAGTAAATACAATTGAAAACAGGAAAAACTATAAGGAAAACAGGAAAAACATTAATCACTGAGAAGAAGCAAGTCGTGGGTCTAATAAATAAAAAACACCAGAATTACAGACAGAAATGAAATAATACAGCTCGTGACTAAATGCTACAACGAACTATACAAAACCCCCAAAACACTTGAAGAAGCCATCAGTAACCAAGAAGACGTACCAGAAGTCCTTTCGGAAGAAGTAGAATCAACAATTAGAAAAATGAAAAGCGGTAAACCAGCTTAAATACGATGGCAAAAAGCACCTGGAAATCTTAACAGGCCATATTTATGAACTGCTTTAGATCAAAATGCATACCAGACCACTGAAATATAGCAAACATAACTCTTATCCATAAAAAAGGTAGCAAAGAGGATATCAAAAACTACAGACCTAAAGTCTACTAAAAGAAGCGTCTACTAGAGCTAAAGAATATGAAATACTGCTAGCATTAACCTTCATAGGTTTAAAAGCTACGAAAGCAACAGGGATGAAAATATTGAAGTAGTATGTGTTGATTTACAACAGGCATTACCCTCGCCTAAACTTACCTCCATCAAGCAATATTACAAAAGAAAAATGTGAACTTGCAACTTAGAAATTCACAACGTTAAAACGGGAAATAGCCATAATCTATGTCTGTGACAAAACCATCGAAACCCGGATCGTGCAAAATAGCCAGTTTTCTCAGTTACTACTTAGAGAACTTTGTTAACAAACACTTAGTTATAATTTTTAGTGATAACTATGCTGGGCAAAATAAGAACATAAACTTTGTTTGGTCTCACCTACGCCACATTCATGCAAACCGCTTTGATCTTATTAAGCACGTTTTTTTAATGTCAGGGCATTCGATGATGGGTTGTGAGCGAGAATTAAATTAAAGATCAAGGACTGTAAGGTATTTTCTAAACAACACTACATCCGTTTCATTGCACACACGAAAAAAGAACAAATTAGAAGTTGTTAACGTTACTAGGGAAAAGGTTAATGATTTCAGCGTTCTTCAAAAAGCAGCAACTAAATCTCAAATATTGGGAGCGAAAGGATGGCAGAATATACGAATTTTTAAAAGAATTTAAGATGGCTTTAAAATTCAAATAGCATATAAGACGGATATTCATACGAATGTCATACTCCAAAAAGGGCGAAAGAGACTTCACGATGTAACAAATTTTAACTTAATAGTAAAGAACTCCTCTCTATAGAATACCAGGGTACTTCCCAAGCTGACAGTCTTCTTCTTCTTCGGCTTTTCCCATTATAAGTTTGCCGTTTTCGTCCTCCACAGCACTCTATTCTCCCAGTCACCTTCTCTGAGGTCTCTATCTATCATAGCAATTCCGACGTATGTTTTCCATCTTGTAGCAGGTCTTCCTCTCCGTCTTCTTCCCGGCGGGTCTCAGTTTAATATTTTTTTCGGCCTCCTATGCTCTGGCATTCTTTTGTACATGCCCGTACCACTGCAGGGCTCTGTTTTCCAACTTTTTTGTAATTGAGCATTTTACTTCCATTCTGTTCCATATTTCCTCCGTTCTTATTCTATCCGCTCTTGTGATTTGTAGACATCTTCTCATAAAGTCCAGTTCAACTGTTCTTATTTTATTTCGTGTTGTTGTTGTCATTGGCCATACTTCCGCACCATATAGGGTAATATTCATCACTATGCTTTGAAAGATCCTCTTTTTGTTTTCTTTGGTTAGAGTGTTGTTCCAATATCACTCCATGAAGTGCTCTTGTGGCTTGTTTTCCCCGTGCTATTTTCATTTGTATATCTTTCATACAAGTACCATCTCGGTTAATCATTGACCCTAAATACTTAAAAGCCTTACAACTCTTAATAGTCTCTTCTTCTAAACTTAAGTTCAAATCTGCAACCTCGGGTCCAATACATAAGTATTCGGTCTTGCACATATTTATCTTGAGTCCCCAAAGTTCATATTCTTTCTCTAATTTCCTTATCATATATTCCATAATCCTCCCTGTCTTGTGCAAAAATGACTTGATCATCTGCGAAAAGTAGTGAATGTAATATATTCTCTTGTACTGGTATGCCCATTGTTCCGCATTTCTATACCATCTTTTCAAAGCCTGATCTTATATATATATATAATTATATATATATATATATATATATATAGAATACTTCCTCTCTAACACTCTCTAACGAGAACTGAAATGGCAGACTAATTACCTCGTTATAAGCGTATCTCGTTATAACCAACAACAATAATACTGTGCATACATATGAATATGTAGTTTTCTAAAACATTAACTTTCTATAGTGAAGCCATTCGGAGCAATATAAGATGGTAATAAATATTGTTTGAATGGCGTTTTTGAAAAAAAGTTGTTTACTTTTATTGTCAATGAAATACGTTAAAACAAAAAATCTGTATTCTGTAAAGTTGTATAAAGCGTATTTTTAAGAATAACATAAACTACTGCGTCTGCAATTGGAAGAAGTCTGTCATTTTTAACTGCTTTAAATTGTCCAGTATTCTATTTATCATATTTTCTAAAGATGTGAAACAGTTTTATGCTTCTTCATTTGCGTTTTTTTTTTTTTGGATAAAGTTTCTGACAACCTTTAAAACACTTTCCACATCTCGTCTATTAGGACCTATATTATTAGGTGTGAATGGTCAAGCCCCTACAATGACACTTGTGAATCATAAATTGTATATTTCCGACTAAGAATCATAAATTGTAAGAAGTTTATTGCGGACGGCAGTTAAAAAGGGTATTTATTTATAGCTACGGTCGGGCCAAAACGTAAAAAAACACGTTTTTCAATCTTATTTTCTCTCGTTATAAGCAAATTTGCCTCGCTATAGAGGGTTATAGGTCAATAGAAATTTCACGTTACATCTAATGTTCCTCGTTATAAGCGAAAACTCGTAATAACCGTGTTCGTTATAGAGGGAGTATACTGTATATATATATACAGTAGACTCCCTCTATAACGAGAACTGAAATGGCAGACTAATTACCTCGTTATAAGCGGATCTCGTTATATCCAACAACAATAATACTGTGCATACATATGAATATGTAGTTTTCTAAAACATTAACTTTCTATAGTGAAGCCATTCGGAGCAATATAAGATGCTAATAAGTATTGTTTGAATGGCGTTTTTAAAACAAAGTTGTTTACTTTTATTGTCAATGAAATGCATTAAAACAAAAAAGAGTTGTTTACTTTTACTGTCAATGATATACGTTAAAACAAAAAATCTGTATTCTGTAAATATGTATAAAGCGTATAAAGTTATTTTGTCATTTTTGACTGCTTTAAATTGTCCAGTATTCTCTCTATCATATTTTCTAAAGATGTGAAACAGATTTATGCTTCTTCATTAGCGTTTTGTCCTTGGATAAAGTTTCTGACAACCTTTAAAACACGTGTGAATGGTCAACCCAATACAATGACACTTGTGAATCATAAATTTTACATTTCCGACTAAGAATCATAAATTGTAAGAAGTTTATTGCGGGCGGCCCGCAGTTAAAAAGGGTATTTATTTATAGCTACGACCGTGCCAAAACGTAAAAAACACGTTTTTTCAATCTTATTTTTTCTCGTTATAAGCAAATTTACCTCGCTATAAAGGGTTATAGTTCAATAGAAATTTCACGGGACATCTAATGTACCTCGTTATAAGCGAAACCTCGTAATAACCGTGTTCGTTATAAAGGGAGTATACTGTATATGTTAAAAAGTGTAGGTGAGAGACCACATCCCTGTTTGAGGCCTTTTGTTGCGGTGATTGTTTTTGTAATTTCATTACCTAACTTTATTTGCACTTGTGTTTCTTTATACAGTCTTTGTGTTATATTCACCCATTTCTCTCTAACGCGCATTTTTCTCATTGCTTCTCATAGTTGTTTCCTGGGCACGCTATCATATGCTTTCTCTTAAACCCTAGATGGATTTACCGATAACGACCCTAGATTGAATATGGAAATGATTTTTGATAAACGAATAGGAAGATGGTCCTCCGAAGAATAGGGGGTTGAGGCGCCGGGCCTGCTACCCGACACCCGGAAAAAGTCATTATGCAAAAACCAATCCAACACAGCCATCCAAGCTGACAGTAGAAAAGAAAAAGGACTTACAAGATCTTCTTAATTATGTACCGGTGCCTCAAAAGCGTGCTTACAAGAAGCTATTAGTGGAGGATTTGGTACAACTGAAGCCGAAGAAACTATAGATGATGAAAATCAAATTGAGTTTAATTGAAGCTTTATTTGTTAATTTTTCAACTTATTCCACTACCAATAGCCTCCAAAGAAACCTGTTAAAAAACTATGTTTATTTTTGTAGAATAAAAAAATATTAAACCCCTTTTCTTTTTATTTCATAAAAATCTTGCAAATCTTGTAAAATCCTCTTTAAGTTTTGTTAATAAAATAAAACTTGTTCGCCCTTACTATTCTAACATGTTTTTAAAGTTTATATTCAGTTTTCTCTAAACGTAATTTTTGCAGTTCGCCTATACGCTTCCAAGCTCTTGATATCATCTACAATTATATATAATACATTATGCAACACACAATACATACGCATATAATACATCAAACCACAATATATAAAACACATAACAATCAGAAGTTGATAGAACCTTGAGAGTACTAGTATCACCCACAGAATTTTAAACTTAAAGCATGGCTATATACCTACAAGATCGAGGCCAAGTAAGTCAACCATAAATTTGGGAAACAATTACCACCATCAACGTTTTGCTATAATAACATTTTACTATTTTTAAAATTATTTTTTTTAAACGATTTCCGGAGTGTACACATCTTCTGGAGAATACAGTGTATATCAGTACAAAGCGGTGTCAGACAGGGTGACTCGTTAAGCCCACTTCTCTTTAATATAATAATGAACGAAATAATACAAACAGTACGAAAAGGTTATGGTTACAGAATGGGGAACAAAGAAATCCAAATATTATGTTGTGCAGACGACACCGCATTAATCGCCGAGACAGAAGACAAGCACCAAAGATTAACATACATCTTCGATACAACATACAAGAAATACAATATGATAATATCAGCAGAAAAAACCAAATGTATGACAACGTCTAAATACCCACAACGATGTAAAATCAAAATTGATGGGAAAATAATAAAGCAGGAAGCAAGGTTTAGATATCTGGGAATAGATATAACTAGTTACGGAGAGGTTGAAGAAGAAGTACGACAACAAAGCTTAAAAGCAAGTGAAGCGGCGGGATCTCTTTATAACACAATCTTGAAGAACAAACACCTAAGATAAGACACAAAAACAAGAATCTATTAAGCAGCAATTAGACCTATATTAACATACACGGCGGAGACAAGACCTGACACATCTAAAACGAGACGACTACTAGAAACAACAGAGATGAAAATACTTCGACGAATATCAGGAAAATGTCTGTTGGATGGGAAGAGAAACGAAAACATAAGAAGAGCATGCAATATAGAAGACATAAATAGATGGGTGACAAAACGGAAACAGGAGTGGAACGAACACATTAGTAGAATTGGCAGACCAAGAAAAAGATGGTGCGATAATTTAAACAATTTAGGAGGCTAATATTGAAGAAGAAACAGGCTTTAAAGCCTACATACAAGAAGAAAGAGAAGAAGAAGATTTTCGGAGTAGAAATCAAATCGTCAAATATAAATATCAAATATAATTTTCATTTGTCAATTGTAGCTTAGTCTCATATACACATAATATAAAGTTTAACATGCCACAAGAAAACAATTTCAGAATCTTTTTGCAAAACATAGACTATTTTTATGTAGGTACTTTATATTTATGTGTTTGTTAGAGCAGTGTATACAGCTGTACCAATGCATGTACAACGTAAAAAGTTTTAGTCAGGTCCTGCGTTTCGCGTTCCTAGTTGCTCCTCTGTTATAAAGCCCTTAAGGACGACAATGTTGTCAAAGGGAATACTTATGTATAAATCATACTTTGGTGGATTTTTATTTAGTGCCAATGAAGAGGGATTCTCACTTCATTTGAATATAAATAGATATAAACAAAGTGCTTTTTTATTTTAGATACTTAAAACAATCCGGCTTTGACACTACTGCCGGAAGTACAAGGTGTGTTAAAAATTGCTGGATTACAAGTGACGAATGTGAAATCAGTATCATCAACACTCAAATACAGAGGGATAAAAATATAATCGCACTCATATCTCTTTACATTGTCAGTTTAAATTAGAGCAGTAATGTAATATGTAATTGTAAACTATATTGACTAAATTGAATTGGCTGTAGTCTATTATGTTATTAACAAAAAATAATGAAAATGTGGGTATGTTTAATTACCTTTATATATATATATATATATATATATATATTATATATATATATATATAAATATATATAT
Organism: Diabrotica undecimpunctata; assembly: GCF_040954645.1. Lineage (NCBI taxonomy): Eukaryota > Metazoa > Arthropoda > Insecta > Coleoptera > Chrysomelidae > Diabrotica > Diabrotica undecimpunctata. The sequence goes on from NW_027313032.1 coordinate 13,770, forward strand.
ATATATATATATATATATATATATATATATAGGGTGCAAATCACTTATGGAACAAAATTATTTTAGTGAAAACCGCTGGTACCCGTCGACTTTTATACAGTACGTGAATCTTTCACCTAGACATAGGTAATATACATTGAGGTAAGTGTGGCAACTGCGCTTTCCCGCGCTTTCAACCCTATATTTTGTCTTCAAAATAAAAATAAAAAAAACTAATTAACAAAATAATCACAAAAACTATTAAGACAAAGCAATCGAACGCAAATTTAACATCCGCTGATAAACACTAATTGCAAAAACTGTTCGTATGTTTCAACTAACATTTTTGCCGATTGATTGATCATACCGGTTATGCAATTTCCACTAAGATATTATCCAGACTATTTAATTTTCAATAATCAACAAAAATGTAATACAATGACAAGTATGAATTTCATGGTAGTACTATCTTCGCCGTCGAAGCACATATTTACTTATCGATAACAGTTTTTAGATAACATGATAACATAGTAAGATCGGGTAATTACGAAATTCACAGAACGACAAAGGCAATAACATAAACATAATGATGGAATTAATTTATAATAAAATAATTCAATTCTAAAAAAAAGAATGAGATAACCACATCTTTGGAATTGTATGATTTTCCAACAGGTGGCCTTGACGAAAGCAGTGGGCTTAAGAAAGCCCAGTTGCCAGAATTACCTCAAGGTATATTACCTATGTCCAGCTGAAAGATTTACGCACTAGTAAAGGAGCTATGAGAGTACGGGATATTTCTCCACGTTAAATCCCATAAGAAATCGCTGTTTCTGGTCCATTCTGGTCATTTTTTGATCTTTTTGTGGTCGAGGCGCGACGGCTCGCCAGATCGTGAATTGTGAGGTATCGTCGAAAAGGGGAGGGGGTAACGAATACGTTAACATAAAAAACAATGATGGCGGCATTGCCAAAAGAACACTAAGCTTGTAAAGTCGAAACAGCTCAACGTACAGCAACGTGCAAGGTATCGATGGAAAGGAGGGGCCAACGAATACGTAGACACAGAAAAAAACATGTCGCATATTGCCAAAAGGACACTAAGCTTGTAGTGTCTAAATAGCTCAACGTACAACAACGTGCAAGGTATCGGTGGAAAGGGGAGGTGGTAACGAATATGTTAAGACAAAAATCAAATGCAAAGACAATGCCAAAACGGTACTATATCGTATCTCTGTTTTTATTAGTAAGATTACTACGTGTAACACGTTAAATGAAAGAAGAGGAGATATCGAATACGTTAACACAAAAAACAAAGACAAAGACATTGCGAAAACGGCACTATACTGTATCTCCGTTTCTATTGGTCCGATCATTGCGAATGAGGGATCGTTGGAAAGAGGAGGAGACATCGAATATGTTATAACAAAAAACAAAGAATGCAGAATTGTCAAAACGGCACTATATCGGATCTTCGTTGCTATTAAACAAATTTTAGCATAGATAGACGTTAAAGGAAAGGCGAGTAGTCACTGAGGCTAACAGAGAAACAAAAAAACATGACAACATCGCCAAAACGGCGTTATATCATATCTTTGTTGCTATTGGACTTATTTTAACGTTTGATTAGATTTCGTCTATTAAAGTTCATCATCTCGTCATACAAATCGCCACCTGTCGGCTACATCCTTTAACTATGCCCAAACCATCTAGCACCTGTCATCGTAAAAGACATTCCTTCAGCTTATCGCTTCTTCTCTCTCTCTCTCTCTCTCTCTCTCTCTCTCTCTCTCTCTCTCTCTTCCATTCTTACAGTATGAACAAACCAACAAACATCCTCTATATAATCTTCTCTGATTGAGTACTAATACACACGGATCTCCACTTAACAGAACTCATCGAAAAAATGCCTCTTTCTCTATCTCTCTCTCTCTCTCTCTCTCTCTCTCTCTCTCTCTATCTCGAAACAATTCATATATGATATTGAAATGGATATAACGTAGAGCAGCGGCTATCGCTGGAAATGAAACGAATAGGAATGTATACTATTCTTACAGTATGACCAAACCAACAATCATCCACTATATAATCTTCTCTGACCGATCGTTACAATATACGAATCATCATAATTCGACAAGGTCTGACCTCTACACACTAAACTCCTATGATTGATCACTCTATACATGGATCTATAAATGGTTTGTCATGGTATATAAATATGCCTTTTATAAATATAAATTTAATGACATGGTGACTCACGCAAGCTTAGCATAGTTCAAAAGCTTATTATAGTGTGGAAACCACTTCTATATATACAGCCCTTGCTGTCCAATTTTGGACATAGGCCACCTCTTCCTTCTTCCACGTCTCTCTATTGTAGGCAGTTTGTATCCACTTCGGGCCTGCATGTTTCTTCAAGTCATCTGACCATCTCATTTGTGGCCTTCCTCTTTTTCGTTTGTAACTATATGGTCTCCAGTGTATGTATAATCATCTTATTCCATCTGTCGTCTTTCTGTCTTATGGTATGTCCAGCGAACTTCCACTTAAGTTTTGCTATCTGCGTTAATACCTCGGTCACTTTTGTTTTGTTGCGGATCCAAGTATTTCTTTTCTTGTCTGATAGCCTGATGTTTAGCATTTGTCTTTCCATGGCTCTTTGGGTCTTTGCTATTTTTTCCATGTTTTCCTTTGTAAACGTCCAAGTTTGAGAACCGTAGGTGAGACAGGAAGTATACATTGGTTGAAGACTCTTGTTTTTAAATATTGGGAGTATTTTCTATTTTTTAGTATATAGGAAAGTTTTCCGAAGGATACCCAAGCCAACCGTATCCTTTTCTTTATTTCTCCGGTCTGATTTTCTTTATTTAATTCAACTAGTTGTCCCAAATATACGTATTCTTTTACTTGTTCTATAGTTGTTTGTGCAATTGTAATTCTTAATTCGTCTGGTTGGTTGGTCATAATTTTCGTTTTATTATAATTCATTTGTAGACCTATTTTTGTTGATTCGCTATTTAATTCATCCATCATATTTTGTAATTCTTTCCTATTATCTGTTATTAATACAATGTCGTCTGCATATTTCAAGTGATTTATAGTATTGGCCATTTATGTTAATACCCGGTTTTTCCCATTGTAATTTCCTCATAACGTCTTCCAAAGCTTGATTGAATAGTTTGGGTGATATAGTGTCACCCTGTCTGATTCCTCGCCGTATTTTCATGGGCTCCGATTTTGATGGATGTTGTTGCTTGATCATATATATTAGAAATTAAGTCTATTCTCCCATTTTGTAAAGACTTCTTTACTGCCCAATGTTCCACCTTATCGAATGCTTTTTTAAAGTCTACAAATGCCATATACATTGGGATTTGATATTCGTTGGCCTTTTCAATTAATATTTTTATAATAAGCAGATGGTCGCTTGTACTGAATCCTTTTCTGAAACCGGGTTGCTCTCTTGACTGGTAATTATCTAACTTAGTTGTTAATCTGTTTGTTAGCAGTTTAGTTAACAGTTTGTACATTACATTCAGTAGCGTTATAGACCTATAGTTTTTCAGATCTTTTCTATCGCCTTTCTTAAATAGTAATAGTGTTATTGCCTCGTTCCATGCGATGGGTATTTGTTTTGTGTTCAATATTTTATTCATTAGTACATAAAGGACTTCCACTGTAGTTTCCCCCCCATTTTTTAGCCTTTCCACAGTTATTCCATCTTTCCCATGGGATTTGGTATTCTTCATTTCTTTGAGTGCCTTTTTGATTTCATTTTTACTGATTTCTGGTTGTAGGTCAGAGTTAACGACCACTTATGGAATAAAATTTTGTATGTTCTTATTTTAGAAAATTATAAAAAACGCTGGGACAAGTCAACTTTTAAATTCTGCTTGTTTATTTTGATCTGCTTACTGTTTTCTGTTAATTTATAATTCAAGAAAATTTAAATCATCTTTGAAAACGTAAATAAATAAAAATTACAAACTAAATAAACTTAAAATTGAAAACAATATTAAAGCATAAAATAAAAAACATTTTCCCACAAGTGTCACGGTAGCGGTAATATTTTTAATTCATAACACCCTTTGCCGCATGCTTACGATGCCCACTCACTCCCAATATCCGTCTCTTTTACAAGGGTGTTTTTGGTCATTTTGTGGCTGAGCGTTGTTGGCCACACACGGAACCTGATGTCTGTTTTGTTAGATAAACGACGTGGTAATCCAGTCAATGTGGATTTTAAGAAGGGCTGGTAAACAAAGTACAAAAATCACTGCAAAAAGAACAATGGTAAAACCATTTTTGATTTAAAAAATGAAAAAATATACAATTATAAATGAGATTATGTAAAATAATAAAAATCTTACTATTTTTTTTTTATTATTTAGCTTTACGTGTCTCTACAACGCGTGTAGGTCACTGTCACAGGTACAATTTTATTACATTACGTTACAGTAACATTACAATCGATAAAAAAAATACATTAAATATTTGTACAACTATTAATTATCAAATTCTAAACTACGTTTCTTTTTCGAAATTTCCTAGTAAAGCTCATAGAGGAAATTAATAAGGTTTTGGAATTGATCTGGCGAGCTGATAATATTTTGTTGGTTATTTATATTTAACAGATATAATATTACCACAATGTGGACATTTAGGTGAATCTTGTGAAGTCATTAAATGTTTATGAGTTTGTCTTGTATGACCGATTCTAAGTCGGCGAATTAAGATTTTGTTTTTTCGTGTAATGGAAGGAAACTCGAGCTTTTTAACGGTGGGATGGATTTCCCGAAGCTTGGAAGGGATTTTATTCCAGTACTCTTGCCAATACATTTGGATGATGTTTTTAAAATACGACTGTAAATCTATATGTAATTATATGATTTCAGTCTCCATATCAGAAGATGCGGCTTGTTTTGCAAAGAGGTCGGCTAGTTCGTTACCAGGGATTCCTACATAGACGGAATCCAGATCATGATTATGGATACTCTCAGTGAGATTAAACTATCCAAAGAGTTTTGAATAGCTTGACCCAAAGGATGTACGGTGTAGAGGATAGACGGTAAAAAGTCTGTACATATTGCTACTTTTATATTCTGGTGATAGTAAGTTTGTAGCTTGAAGAATAGACAATAATTCAGCAGTGTGTATGCAGCAGAAGACCGGGAAATTACAAGATATGATAAAATCTGTGTTTGAAGTTACAGCACATTCAACAGCTATAGGACTCTTAGAAGCATTTGTGTATACAATTTGGTCAAATCTGTTTTTAGCAATTAATTCTTTAAAAGTTTATACTAGAAATTGTGGATTTATCTGATGCTTATCATAGTTAGTTAACGAGGGATTAAAATCTGCTTTCAGTTTATTCCAGAGAGGTTTAGGTAATATTAATATTGCAGTGGTGGCTGAAAGATCGATGTAATTCAGATGTGGTGAGAGATAGTGTGGTATAGATTGAGGTTTAATATGAGAAGAAGAGTTTAAAAGCTCATAACTAGTCATTTATGGGCTGGAATTTCGGTATTAGCTGAGATTCGAGACGTATATTTAAAAGGAGTTGCCGGCGACGTAGCCAGAGGGGAAGTTCATTAGCTTCTCTGTACAAACTCTCTGCGGGTCTCGACCTGAAGGCTCCAAGGCAAATTCGAAGTGCAGTGTTGTGTACAGAGTTAAGAAGTTTTAAATCTGATAGGCTAGCTGACATATAAATGAAACTGCAGTAGTCTATTTTAGAACGAATAAAACATATATAAATCTGAAGTAAGGAGTCTTCGTCTGTACCCCAATGATGATTGGACAGAGTTTTTAATATGTTAAGATTTGTCATGTACTTAGTTATGACATCTTTAAATGGCATTTCCAAGTAAGTTTGCCGTCGAATGTCGAATGCGGTTCCTAAAGTCCGTATACTCTTTACTGTTGGTAGACAAGTACCATTTATGGTAATTTTAGGATTTCTAGTACTGGCTGACCTGCGAGAAAACTTGATTGATGATTTTTGTCTTCTCAACAGAAAGTTAAATCCACTTACTGAAGTCCATTTAAGCAATTGGTCAGTATCATTTTGAAGCAGTTTGCAAGTGGCAATAGTGTGTCTGCCTCGGCAGAAAATTATTAAATCATCTGCGTTGAGTGCAAACTTGACTGGAAGCTCAATTTTTTTACACGTATCTTTTAAAACAAGTATGAAGAGTGTAGGAGTTAATACCGACCCTTAGGGAATACCATTCGTTTGTTTGAATGTCCTAGAGATTTTGCCATTTTCTCTACGTTAAAGGTTCTATTTGTTAGAAATTGATTAATAAATGAAGATATATTTCCAGATATACTATACTCCTTTAGTTTAGCTATAATAAGGGGCCTATACAGAGTATCGAATGCTTTTTCGATATCAAACGAAATAGCTATTAAGTCTTGTTTGCACTGGAAGGCGTTGATTATTGATGTTTGGAGGACTGCTAGATTGTCTGCTGTACTTCGATGTGATCTAAAACCTCAGCTACCACAGGAGTCTTTTATTCAACATTTTCTAAATAAGTTGTACATGTACATGTAACAGAAATTGGTCTGTAGGAATTTGGATCAGTTTTGCCTTGCAGAACAGGTTTGCCTTGTTTTTCAACAGGAATAATATGGATTTTGTCACAAATTTGGAAATGATTTTTTGGTCCATTTTAAATTGTAAATTTCAAGCAGTTTAGCTGGACTAGGCCTCGAAAGATTTTTAATAAAGATAAAGGAATCTATCTGGATCTGCAGCTGAATTTTTGCAACAATACAATGTGTCTGATAATTCTTGTAATGTAAACTGTCGGATTTTCTGCTATCAGATAGACTGGAGTTTAAATTAGTAGATATGGGAAGCTAATAAATTTGAAGTAAGTCTATTTGTTACCTTTTTATGAATATCTTCACCCAAGATGTTAACAATTTGTTGACTACAAGTGACTGTGCTGTTTTGAGTAAGTATAGCAGAAAAGTTTACTTTTCTGTTATGTGTTAATTCAAATTAATTCAAAATTTTGCTAGAAGGATTATGGGTTTTTATGGATAAGACGTGTTTTTTCCAAAAGTATTTTTGCTTTACTTAATTACATAATTAAATTTGGCTCTCAGTTTTTTTTAGGTTGATTAAATTTGCTTTAGTATTGTCTCTGTGGTATTTGCTAAATGCTGCCTTACTTTGTTGTGTAGCCAGAGATCATCTTTCATTCCACCAAGGTGTTTCTTTACGAGACGAAGAAATTGGTATTTGTCCGATATTTGCTTCAGCAGCGGAAATTATACTTAATTATACCATATTATACTATATTAATCTTACTAATTACATGTAACAATAAACAATACACTTCTCTCATAATAAACTGAAAATGTTTACATACACATATTTGTATTTAAATATTTAATATTAGGGTAGAATGGGTCCAGCGAGAGTTCATTATGAAAATCGAAACATCCTTGTTAAACAAACTACATTGACGTGCATAGTCGATGGAAGGCAACAGAAAAAATACAGCATAAAGAGTTTAATGTAAAGTGTGAAAATTAATATTACCCAATAATTAAGGCAATCAATAACGTTATTGTCTTATCTTCGTTTCTTCTTCTTCTACGGCACTACAGCCCAAAATGAGCCTTGGCCTCCTTTATTTTTTGCCTCCACCCTTGTCTGTCTGTGGCTGCTCTTCTCCATACACGGACTCCTTATCTTCGTTTAATCTTACAATATTGTGTCTATTTGTTATTAAACTGTAATCTATATTATAATTTTTAACACCCTTATATAGTAAAACCTTATAACGCAGAGGTCGTAAAATCTTACGTTACACATTTTTTATCTCATATATGTAGACGAATTATACCTTAATGGATTTGAATTGATAATAAATCTGCTGTTGTGATACAAAATAAATACTTAGATTTTAAATCAAACTTTTTAATTATTTTAAACAAATTAAATAATAAATTAATAAAATAGACTAGGATTAGTGCGGGCGATTGTGTCAAAAATGTGATATTTGCTAAATGAGTTTATTTGGAATACGAAAATTAAACTTAACGTCTAATATTAATATTTAATGTTTATATAAATATGCTGAATGAATATAAATAGTATTAACATCCATTTCTTTACTTTCAATGTCCAACTTTGAGCCAAATCAACCTCAGCGATCAAAACTTACCAATTTGACAACTAGGATATTTTCCACAACAAATAAAAAAGGGATCACATCCTGTATCTGAAATCCATCAAAATTTCGCTCTAAGTCGGCCAAACCAGTCTAAGTACAAAGTACATTACGGCAATATCACCCACCAAGCACATCTAAAACAAATGATGAAGAATGGCAAACAGTTCAAAATAAAACACGTTTTAAAAATAGTCCGGAACAACATCTCAAAATTAAACCAACCAAAATAGATAACTACTGGCTGAACACCAACAGCAAATAAATTTAATGTCATTAGTTAACTAAGAAGCAGAGACTGAAGAGGCAAAAGAAACAGGAAGGGAAGCTCCCACTGATATGTATTGCTGATGTTAAAAATATTAACCATTAAACGAAATATTAAACAATATAGCCAAAGACAAACATTTAATCAGAGTACTGAATGAAGAATAAATCAAGGTACAGGCCCAAACAATTAAAATATACGGCAATATAGTAAAAGCACTTAATGAGAAAAAAATCGAATATCATACATATCGTAAGAAATGTGGTTATACAAGAAATTAAAAAATAAATAGAGAGCCAAGAACATATCGTTCTACAAATAACGAATATGTGACAAAAACTACAAAATACCCTACCATTGTTGTTTGTGGACTTAAAAATGCAAGAAAATAATAAAGAACTTTATAAGATGGAATATTTACTCAACGCAAAAATTTATGTCGAAGCTTCGAGACTAAAAAGAAAGTTCGTACAATGCACTAGATCCCAAAGATACGCTCACACAAAAATTTCTGCTATCATTAATACAGGAGTGTAAAATGTGCTCTAAATCACCCAACAGCTGACTGCTCTAAAAAAATTCGATCTGATCTAGTAAAATGTATACTTTACGGTAATAACCACCCAGTGAATTACAGAGGATGCAGTCTATATAAACAACTACAGAAAGTAAAGTTTTCAATCTTAAGAAAGAAATAATCACTGAATCAGCTACAAAACCAACAGCTACCAGTGGCTACAACAAGTATAAGTACAACACAAAGATCTACAGATACTCAAATGGTAAATACTAACCAACAAAAGATTCCAATGGTCACTCAGACAAATGACATACAGGAGTTAAAGAATATGATGAAAGGTCTTATGGAACAAATGAGCACCACGCTAAACTTACAACGCTTGTCTCAAAAATGAACTAATGACTAATACACTAAAATTAGCACTAGGGAATGCTAATGGCCTGACACAACACAAACATGAGTTATATGCATTTATAATTAATTATAAACTAGACATAATACTGATTTTAGAAACACAGTTCACGAAAAAAAGTTCACAACAAAAGTTCAAGTAAAATATCATAACTATAAAATATATCACACAACACATCCAGATGGAACTGCACAAGGTGCGACAGCAATCATTATAAAAAAACCTCAAACTTTAAAATGTATAAATATTATGTATGAATAAAATGTCAAAGATAGTCAATGTTGAAGACTAAGTTTAAAAAAGGGGTGCATCACTGTTTGCTGTTTGGTTTGTATGTACATAATGTCTTTTAACAATGTGCCAAAACGTGCTTATTTGGAAGAAGTTATACATCGCGTTATGCATGACATGAATAATATTGTTACAAATACAATACTCCCCAATTAATTCTAAGTATTGCGTTTATGGCAGTAAACAGAACGAACCGCAATGATCTAGATTCAAAGTTTATGTCAGAGAAAAATTTAATTCTCTTGAGTGTCAAATTACCGAGAAGTATATTTAATAATGGAATTAATCAATGTCCTGACATTATGTCGAAATGTGTTTACACGACAAAATAAAAACATAACAGATGAATTAACAATAGAATCAGCAGATTGCCGCAACTACACAACGAAGCAAATACTTTCATTTTATAAGCGTCAATAAAAAACTAAGAATTCCGTTAAAGGAAGAACTGGAATACAAAGTAAACATTTAACTTGCATGGTATGGAACAGAAATGATAACACAGCCCAACAAAATGAAAAAAATTGCTGCTTAAGAAATAACGAATTTTAAATATTTTTGATGCTCTGATTTCAAAAGTGACTTCTTTGTTATATTAGTTTTTTTGGAATCGATGGTATAATTTTAACTTTACCTTGGCATCTGGAAATCAACAGACGGACTTACTCTGAGATAGCGCGT
>NW_027313033.1:0-24114 GCF_040954645.1 Diabrotica undecimpunctata
CGCGCTATCTCAGAGTTATATAATCGAACACCTCTCTACCCTAAGGTGTGAGGTAAATACAAATACAGGTTACAGATATACATTACATCTCAAATCCAATTAAAATACACAAATTTTTTTTTTATTTATTCTATTCTGTGCACGAATTTTGTCCATTCTTTCTTGTTTTTTGCCTTATTTTGAGCTTCTGACCATTCCATTCCCCTACTTTTCAAAATCTGCCCTACTTCGTCATCTCAGGTTTTCCGTGGTCTGCCTCTGGTTTTAAACTTTTTCACTTTAGCCTTCCAGACTTGCTTAACGGGTCGGTTGTCGCTCATTCGGCACAGATGACCAAACCATTTTATTTGTTGTGTTTCAATAGCGTGTAGTACAGATTCTATGCCCAGTTCTTCTCTAACATCTTCATTTCTTATTTTGTCTCGTCGTGTTATTCCTTTAACTCGTCTTAGATATTTCATATCAATGGCTTGTATCTTGCTTTTTAATTGCTTTGTTAAAACCCAGCTCTCGCTTCCATATATCAAGATTGGTCGGAATACTGTCTTATAAACTGTCATTTTGGTTCTTCTGCTGATTTCAGGTTTACCTATGAATGCTCTACTAAGATTATGGTACACTTTTGAAGCACTACTTATTCTTTCTTTCTTTTTATTTATTCTATTCTGTGCACGAATTTTGTCCATTCTTTCTTGTTTTTTGCCTTATTTTGAGCTTCTGACCATTCCATTCCCCTACTTTTCAAAATCTGCCCTACTTCGTCATCCAGGTTTTCCGTGGTCTGCCTCTGGTTTTAAACTTTTTCACTTTAGCCTTCCAGACTTGCTTAACGGGTCGGTTGTCGCTCATTCGGCACAGATGACCAAACCATTTTATTTGTTGTGTTTCAATAGCGTGTAGTACAGATTCTATGCCCAGTTCTTCTCTAACATCTTCATTTCTTATTTTGTCTCGTCGTGTTATTCCTTTAACTCGTCTTAGATATTTCATATCAATGGCTTGTATCTTGCTTTTTAATTGCTTTGTTAAAACCCAGCTCTCGCTTCCATATATCAAGATTGGTCGGAATACTGTCTTATAAACTGTCATTTTGGTTCTTCTGCTGATTTCAGGTTTACCTATGAATGCTCTACTAAGATTATGGTACACTTTTGAAGCACTACTTATTCTTTCTGTTATTTCATTCTGCATGGTACCTTCTCTGTCTATTGTAACCCCTAGGTATTTGAATGCATCTACTTGTTCTATGAGTTGTTGGTTAATTTCTATGTTAACATTTCGGTTAGCTTTCGCTATTAGCATCACCTTGGTTTTCTTAACATTAATCTTCATGTTTCTAATTGCCAGCTCATTATTCCATCTATCTATATTTTTCTGGAGGTCCCTCTCGTTGGAAGCGCATAACATGAGATCATCTGCGAATGCACACTCAGCTATACCAACCGGTCGTAGTTTACTATATCCGATATGTACTTTGTGTATACTTGCTTTTGTTTCCTTAATTATGTCGTCAATAATCAATATGAACAGTGTGGGGCTCATAACACCTCCTTGTCTTAGACCCTCGTTTATTGCAAACATCTCTGATTCCAAGTTATCCTTACGTACATAACTCTTGTTATTTTGATACAGACTTTTGATAGTACCTATTAGTTGATGGTCAATATTTCTATTTTGCAGACTTTTCCAAACTGCTTCCTGGGACACTCTGTCAAATGCTTTCTCAATATCTAGAAATGCCATATATATTTCTGTGTTCTTTATTCTAGCTTTCTCAATTATTTGTTTTAACGTAAATATATGGTCTTGTGTACTGTGTCCCTTCCTAAACCCACTTTGTACTTCATCCAGATGTGGTTCAACGATGTGTCTTAATTTCTTTTCTAGGATGCTTTCATATTTTGGAGACGATACTGAGTAGATTAATTCCTCTATAATTTTCACAAGAACTTGGGTCTTCTTTCTTAAAGATTGGTAGTATTATGCCAATTCTCCAATCTTCGGGGACTGTACATCGGTTCCAAGCCATGTTTATAATTTTGGTTAAAAATTCAACTCCTTTCGGTCCCATTGTCTTTAACATTTCAGCAGTGATTTTGTCATGACCAGCTGATTTACCTCTCTTTGTATTATTAATTGCTTCTTTGACTTCTTCTATTTGAATATAATTTTCTTGTCCATGTTCTTCTACTTCTATCATTAGAGTTTCCTCTTTCGGTTGTCTTGGTGTTAGGAGTTCGCTGAAGTATTGTCTCCATCTTTCCATAATCTCATTTGGTCTGATAATCAGTGTGCCGTCTTTACTTTTTACCTGTTTCATCGTTGTTTCTTTACCTTTTCTTAGTGTCTTTAGTGCCTTGTAAAACAATTTTTGGTTACCCCGACTATCTGCCTCCATCTTCATTCCAAACTCATCCCAGGCTTTCTTCTTCTTATTCAGTACCATTTCTTTCACCACCTTTCTTTGTCGTTTATATTCTTCGTAACTATTTTCTGTTTTCTTGTTTAAGTATATTTTCCATTTCTGTTTTTTATATTATATTTGGGCTTTTAATTCATCGTCCCACCATCGTGTTTGCTTTTTATTTCTGTTTACATGGTTTATTCCACACGTTTCTTTTGCTGTCGTCACGATGGTTTCTTTAAATTGTTTCCAAGTTTCCTGTAAGTTGTCAGTACTATGTGCATTAGTTAATTTGGCTAATTTTTCTTCTATTTTACTTTTGAACATGGCCGCGACTTTTTGGTCATTTAGTTTATAGTTTTTAATATTCTCGCTCACTTTATTATTTTTGGTTCTTTGTTTAGTGGTTTTAGGGGTTTTTTGAGGTAATCTCATCTTTGCCATTACCAGATAGTTGTCACTATAGATTTCCGGACCTCTTTTAACTCTGACATCAGTGACCTCTTTCCTAGATTCTCTATTAATGAGAACATAATCTAGAATTGATTTTTCATTTCTGCTCCTGACTTCTCTCGTGAACTGTGTATATCCTTGTGTTCAAAAAATGTGTTGGTGATAATCAAATTATTCTCCATGCAAAAGTCTATCATCCTTCTTCCATTATCGTTTCTTGTATCTTCCCCCTGCATACCCAAAATATCTATGTTATCATCGTCTCTTTTACCAACTCTGCTATTCATATCTCCTAGAATGACTATTCTACCTTTCACATTTTCTATAGCATCATTGAGCTCTTCCCAATATTCTTCTTTAACTTTCAATGGTTCGTCATCATTACGGCCATATGTGACTAATATAGTTGTTATTTCTGAATTATCTAGTGTTATCTCTATCTTTAAATTTCTTTGTGATATAAATTTCCAATTTTTAACATATGACATATAGCTTGCTCTCATTAGGCATCCTACACCTTCTGCCGCTCTACTATCTATACGAAGGTTCTTTTATTTCCAAAAACGAATTGGACTCACATTTTGAGATTAATTTGACAGTACTGGATGGGATTATTAAGATCTGGTTCTCCATGACGTGCTCGATAATGGGTTCTTGTAGATTTACTTCAGTGGCGTAGCATTTCTCTGGGTTACGTCCATCAATTAATTTATAGGTGCAGGTATCTATTTGGGTGTAGTCCTGTTGGCAGTAGTATCTGGTTTCGAGGATGGGACATTCTTCTTTTATCGATAGTGATTTTTCTCCTTTTGCCAAGTAGGGATATAAGGGAATATATGTTTGATGATTTTGTATTACGGGGTAAACATGAAAAAAATCGTAATTTTCTGATTTGGATATAGGAACACGGATAGCGAATATAAGCTTGGATTCGTAAAAGGTTACTTGGGTACTGAGAAACAGATAGTATGTTAGCACATTGTTAAATTTTGCGATTTGTTCTTCTTTGTATATATGTGATAAATATGACATCATTTCTGAGATTTCTTGGGTAGATATTATTGAATTATGAAGAGTATTTAATTTAGAGAAAACGATCGAATTTTCAATATTGTCAATAAATGTTATTAAATTTTGGCAATCAAGATTAATCTGGTAAAGAATACTTTGATAAGTTATGTAATTATCCAAAGTGATTATTTTGGTTTCTAATGAATATTTAAATTTTTCTATATTGTCTTGTAGTTTTTGTTGATTTTGCCACAAGGTTGATAAAGATTGATTATAATGATTAACAAGCTTTTTGTATAAAGTTGACTGAAGGTTAAGTTCATGAATTACATTTTTCTGATTTAATTGTAAAATATTAATTGCTTTATCGTATCGTTCTCCATCGTCAGCATCTAAAGTTCCAAAAGCCCATTTATTAATTTTGCCTATTCCATCTATTAAACCTCTTTTAGAGCGAATATGTGGATGTAAATTTTCAAATTTTCTTTCAAGAATTTTTATTAAGAATTCGGTTCTTTTTGTCATTTGTTCAGCTAAGTTATGATAAGATATAGGGTTAGAAGCATTACTTACTATTAGACTATTCTTAAGGCTATAAAAATGGTTAGTTAAACTAGTTATCTGTTTAGTTACTTCTCTTAAATCTAGATAGTGTATAAAGGTATGCTTAGTGTAAATAATTTTACAGGGTCCTAATAGTATGGGTAACAAAGGATTCGTTATAGGAGTAATTTTTACATCTTCTCCTTCACATCTCCGTTGAAGTGCCAGGAATATACGCGCTATCTCAGAGTTCCGGATTTTCATTTTCCTGAAAAGATATTTTTTGTTTTACTTTGGGTTTTCTGATTATATTTTTATGGTAATTTCCTTTATTAGTTTGTAAGATAAGGCCTGAATCTTGGACTACTTCAGCCTTTTTAAATTTTGGTGCCTTTTTATCGCGCAATTTTGTTTTGACGTATGCAACGTCCTGGTTAGAGAAATCTGGAGGGTCATTTCGATTTTCATTTAATTTATTAATTATTTTTTCTTTTGTTTCTTCGTTTCTACTTTTTATTATTTCGTATAAATGTTTACTTGCTTTTTTATGGTTTTGTACATAGTATCATAAAATAAGGTTATCGTCCAAGTCGAAAGGATCTGGACTATTAATGTGTCCTTTTATTATTTCAAATGGGGTAAACTTAGTGACGGAATGAATTGAGTTATTATAGCTTAGAATAGCATGTTTTATCAATTGGTTAGGAGTTAATTCTTTATTTTCTTCTCTAAGACAGCGAAAGCATTCTATTAGTGTAGAATGAAACCTTTCTACGGGGGAGTTGGAATTACTATTTTTAGAAGTTGTGAAATGTAGTTCTATATGGTGAAGTTTACAAAAATCGATAAGGTCATTATTTTTGAATTCTGTTCCACAGTCGGCAGTAATTTTATAAGGTAAACCGTGGTGGCTTACGAAGAGAAGTAAATTTTCCACTACGGAGGTGCCATTGACACTAGGTAAAGGATATGCTTGGGCATATCTCGAAAATGAATCTATAATCGTTAAATATGATTAGTTAGAAATTTTAAAGACATCTACATGAATATGTTCAAAGGGTTTTGATGCAGTGGGAGTTAGACTAAATTTTATAATTGGAGGATTTCTATCGTATTTGTTTTTAAGACAAGTTTCACAATTATTTATAAATCGTTCGATATCTTCTGCCATTTTTGGCCAATAGTAACGTGATCCTAGGGACATTTTTATTTCATTCATGCCGCGATGTCCTTTTTTGTGTATGTGATAATACTCTAATTTTTCTTTCTGTTCCTGACTATCTATTATGTCAGTTAAAAATTTTGTGGAATGTACAAATTTAAAAGCGGAATTTTTAAAATAATTCTGAACTATTACTACAAATGTTTCTGGTAAAATATTTTCTTTAAAGTACAACGCATAAATCTTTTTGGGATCTATATATTCTTTTACAAATTTAAAAATACTTTCTTCAATATTTCTTTGGGGTAAAGTAACATAAAATCTATTATTATCGAATATTTTTTCATTTTTGCATTTTATTTTATTTATTTCTCCACCTGTTAATATAATTTGATTTTTATAAGTATTTAGGGCTTTTTCGGTTATGAGTATACCTAGAATGGGATTTTCTAAAGAGGTATGACAGGTTTCTAAGTCTGAGTCATCTCTTTCGGGATTTTCGAGAGGGGGTCGAACTTGTATGTCCGAAATAATATTTATTTTACTAGTTGATCCATCATTTAGTAAGGAGTCAAGGTCTCCTTCTGAAAGTTGCGGTAAGTCGTCAAAGTTGCGTAGTTCATTGTCTATTATTTCATTTATGTCACCTAAATTAACGTCCATCGATTCCGTTTCGAGAGCATTTAAATCGGAATCTATTTTAATTCTAGAAAGCGCGTCGGCTACTTTATTATTTTTCCCTTTTAAATATTGGATATCATAATCAAATTCTTCGAGCTTAAGTCTCCACCGTACTAAGCGAGAGTTTGGTTCTTTAAGAGAAAATAACCACTGAAGGGGTTTATGATCAGTTAAAATTTGGAATCTGCGACCGAAGAGGTAGGGTCGAAAATATTTGCAACCGTATACAATCGCTAGTAACTCTTTCTCTATGGTTGAATAATTAATTTCGGCTGAATTTAACGTACGTGAGGCGTAACATATAGGATGGTTATCTTGCATGAGAACAGCGCCAACTGCATAATTAGAAGCATCAGTTATTTTAATTGAAAATTTTTGTTAAAGTCAGGATAAGCTAAAATAGGTTCTGAAGTCAAAAGATTTTTACAAATATTACAACAGTCTAAGAATTCTTTGTTGTGGATAACTTTCTGATCCTTTTTTAAACACATGGTCATAGGTTTAGTTATAGCTGCAAAGTTTTTAATGAATTTTCTATAGTATCCTAACAAACCTAAGAATGACTTTATTTCTTTCTGCGTACGAGGGGTAGGAAAATTTTTAATCGCTCTAATCTTTTTTGGATTGGGCTTAACTCCGTCTGGGGTCACTATATGCCCTAAAAATTCAACTTCCTTTCTAAGGAATTCGCATTTATCAATTTGTATTTTTAATTGTGCATCTTTTAATTTTTCAAACACTAATTTTAAGTTTTGAATGTGCTCTTGGAGGCTTGTGCTAAAAATAATTATATCGTCCATATATACCATACAGATTTTGTTTTGTAAATCCTTTAATATTTCATCCATTACCCTTTGGAAGGTGGATGGTGCGTTTTTTAAGCCAAAAGGCATTCTTAAAAATTCGTAGTGTCCATTATTAACACTAAATGCTGTTTTTTCTATGGAGCAGGGGCTCATCTCGATTTGATGAAAACCGCTAGCTAAGTCAAGAGTAGTGAAATATTGTGCTCGTCCTAATTTGTCCAATATTTCGGTAATATTGGGTATCGGATATCGATCACTAATGGTTTTATCATTAAGTTTCCTATAATCTATAACACAGCGAAATTTTTGTTGATTGGAAGAATCGAGTTTCTTCTTTACTATCCAAAGTGGGGAGCCCCAGGGACTATTACTGGCTCTAATAATTCCGTCGTCTAACATTTTGTCAATTTGCTTTTTAATTTCTTCCTTGTGAACATAAGGGTATCTGTACGACTTTACATGTACAGGTTCCTCGTCGGTTGTTTTAATAACATGTTTTACTTTTGACGTAAATGTAAGTGAGTCACCGGGTTTCAAAAATATATCTTTATATCGCGAACATAATTTAATAATTTCGGATTTTTCTTCCGCGTTCATATGACCCGTTCTAATAAGATTTTGGATTTGCATTTTATCTATTTTATAATTATTTTGTCTATTAGAAAATTCAAATTTATAACATTGATAAACGTTAGAATCGTATGGATAAGCGTTTATGGGTTTTAATAAAGTTATAGATAAATTTTTATTAGTTTCATTGACAAATTCTACTAAAGCTAAACCATCATTTGCTACAGTTAGCATTTCTGGTACATACATATCACCTAAAATTATCTTATCAATTAATATTTCACCGTTCGGTACGGTCACAGGGACTTCTTTTCTAATCTTCTCATAAGGGCCAACAGATATTTCAAACTTTATGTCTGATGGTTTTCTAAATTTAATAGGGATTATTGTGTCTCTGCTAACGAGACATTTATTATTAAAATCAATGTTAAACTTCATGGATAATAGGTCATTAACACCGACCAAGCCATCATAAAACTCATGAAAATCATATAATATGTAGTGCAGTATATTGTTTCGATTAAATTCTTGGAACGCCGGTATGGCTGCTTGGTATTTGATATTTTTCGTGCCAAGAGACGTAGAAATTGAAACGTTTGAAGAATATATGCAATCTGAATAAAATTGTTCAGCAATACTGGGTTTTAAGATTGATTTCGTACTACCAGTATCAATTAATAATTTTAATGGGGGACTAGAAATAGTGATGTAAGGTAAAGGGTTATTAGAGGTTAAATTTAATTCGATTAAGTTATTTGGTTTTCTGAGGTGGTTTCCTGAAAATTCTGAGGAAAATAATCTAAATCTACTTGCTCACCGGAATAGATATCTGCGTCGACGTCGCTATGCGTCTGTCCGCATTCTTGTCCATCGCAATCATTATTATATAATTCTTCAACTATAATATTCGGCTTTTGCCCATTATTTTGAAAATAGTTTCTATTAACATTATTTGTTCTTCTGTTGAACGTTGAAGGGAATATAGAATTTGTGGAAATATTCATCGGTTCCGGCTTTGGGGCGCGATGTTGGGGAGTTCGATTTGGTCTGAAAACATTCGTATTTCGGGAAGGTCCAAAGACTTCAGAGTTAGTTGGGAGTCTTTTAGGGGGTAGCTGTTGAGGTTGTACATTAATAGTACTTTGTACTTTGTACTATATTACTTACTAACAATTGTAATCTATTTCCAAATTCTATTAAATTTTCATTTTTTTGTGGCCTATTTCTAGTAAGTTCTTGTGTTAAGGATTGTAAATTACGTTTATCAGAAAAACATTGTATAAGCGCGGCTTTTAAAAGTGCCCAATTATTTAATTCTACCCTATGTCCTACCATAAGCTCAGCTTTTCCTATAAGTTTTCCTTGAATACATTCAAAAATGTGATCATTTAATTCTTGGTCATTATATGCTCTATATGTAGTAATTAAGTTATCGCAAAGATAAATAAATTTATTTAAAGTATTAGTATCTCCATCATAAGGTCTAATAATTGAAATTTTTTACTTAAATAGTTCCCAATTAATGGGACGATTAGCTTGAACAGTTTGGTTAGTTGCCATTTTAATATTTTTATTATCTTTATTCTTCCTACCTTTAAAGTTAATCTTTATATTCTTAAGAGATTCTACCAAGGAATCAGCGTCAATCATAAAATGAAAATATCGTCTAATAAACAATGTCTTAACAAGCTATCTTCCGAATTTATGAAAAATAAATAAGGAAGGCAAGAAGGAACTTGGCACTCACCTCGATAGTCTTTGCCAACTACTTCTCCAAATTCGTCCACCCAAATGAAGGACTGCTGTCACTGAAGGGCTGCTTTCCAATGGGGGCTGCTTTCCACTAAACGGAATGTTCTTTGGATTTGCACTTAGGGCGTTGAAACACCAAAGTCCCGAAAAAGTCTGCTTTCCGATAGATACGAAATTCACAGTTTCGCGACTCGCACAAATCCTACTGACTGCGCCAAATTTAAATTTCAAAAAATGAAATTTGTTTTTAAAAAAAAATATTTTTTATTTCTAATCTACAATTTTAATGCATCTAAACTTAACAAGACCAAGAATAATAATGAATTTTACAATGCAAAATAACAACGAAACAATACGGCAACTTCTGGGGAAACTGCAGAGTAAGCCGCAGGTGTTGGTTGTGATTCTGCCAGGTCCGGACTTTCGTACCATGTAACTTAGGCGAATGTTTTAAGTCCGAGGGGTCGACCCGCTTAGGCATTCCTACGCGTTTTTTTGGTTTCTTGGCAGATAAGAAACTAATTAGTGCCGACAAAAATTAAATATTAAAATAAAAGCCTCATAAGTTTATTACAAAAATCCAGATCTGGCCTTAGAATAAATTAGTTTAAAGTTAGGATTAGAATTAAATTAAATTAAAATAATAAATATTAATTGTTATTGTAATAAAAAAGGTTAATTAATATAGGAAAATACTATATTGGTGTATATTAATATAGAAAATATATATTAATATAGAAGGTAACAAAATCTAATAACAGCAAAAGAAATAAACCAGAACACGATAACTCATCCGACGAGGAGGAAGCCTTCAAAAAAAGCAAAGCTACGTTAAGAACACCTCAAAAGGATAACATAAAAAATCGCGAAATGGAAGAACTAAAGAAACTACTAGAAGAAATAAATAAGGAGATTAAAACGGAAATAAAAGAGCTGAAAACAGAAATGAAGGAAGAAAATAAGGAGATCAGAAGATATATAAATGAAGTTAAAGAAGAGATAAAACTAAATAATAAAGAAATAAAAATCATAAAGCTGGAAATAGAAAGGGTGAAGGAAGAATGGACAAAAGAGAAAGAAGAACTGAAAAGAGAAAACGAACTAACCAAAACCGATAACAAAAAGATAACGGAAGAATTAAAGGATCTAAAACACTCATTGAAAAGATTAGACAAAGAAAAAAGAAAGAAGAATATAATCATTAGTGGAGCAATAATAGACTCTGAAGACCCAAAAACATTAAAAGAAGGAATGACTACTATGTTAGAAAATCATCTTGAAGTCAAAACTAATATTAGAAGAGCACAAAAAATAGGCACAAAAACATGCCTAATTGAACTAGAAAGCGAAGAAGAAAAAACATCAATCTTAAGAAACAAATACAAACTTAAGAATGTGAAGACCAAAAAAATATGGATTACAGAGGATCTCACAAAAGGAGAGAGAGAGAAAATGAAAGCTTTAAGAGATAAAGCAAGAGAAATGAGGGAAAATGAAAAAATGGTCAAAATAGGATACAATAAAATCACAGTAGACGGCAAGGAATGGAGATGGTGCTATAAAGAAGAAAAAGTAGTGGAAATAGAGAGTTCAAAAAACTACCAGAGCAATGTAAAAAGAACCAAGGAGAGGTCAAGCAACGAATAAAGAAAGAAGAATTACAAAATAAACTGGACAATGATTATAAATGTTTAGTTTTAAGTAGTAATAGGAATAGGATTAGAAATGTAAATGATAAGTAGACTTCGGTAAATATGCATATTGCATATTTTGCATATTGTGCATATTTTATGCAAATATTTCATATTTTGGCATATTTGTATAAAAGTTTGCATAAAGTGCATAAAAGTTCAGATTTTTATACTGTATTTGAAAATTTTTAAACATACCAATTTATTTCAATTCTTGTATAAAATTTTGTAGTCATTTTAATCAAGAAATGATCTAAGTACGTAATCTCTACAGGTACAAAACATTTACAATTTCAAAGAAGATCAATTTAAGTAGCTCTCTACATTCTTAGAAAGTCTCGGTCACTGAGGCATTCACTTATTGGATAATCGCTAAGGGTTCGCTCATTTGCATTTTATGATCTAATCCACAAATCTATCTACAATTTATTGTATCTTAACAGCAGGTAAACGGCTAATAGTTTTGTTTTGTAACAAAAAGGAAGATTGTGATTTTATAATGCCTAAAACAACCAGTGCTTCAACTTGGATTAAACCTTATAAAGAGCTGTCTATGGATATGGGAAAAATCTACTGTTCAGTCTGTGGCAAAATTGTAAGTATCTAATATTTTCTATTAAATATCTAATATTTCATACATACAGGGTGTTTCCAAATGACACTTACAACGTTTGACTGTAGATACTTCTCTAAAAATTGAATAAAACGATATAGTTAATGAGGGGTCAAACTTATTTACTTTTCGAGATACAGGGTGTTAAAATTAAAAAAAATTAAATTCTTTTAGTTAATAACAACAATAAATTTAAAACCAATAAACGTATTTACTTGAAATTTAGTACTCGTAGGTTGTTTTTAAATGAAAAATAGTTTCCTTTAGTGAGAAAAAATTGTCCATGGTACAATACAATGGTGTGTATTTAGAAAAATTTTTCACCTTTACTTTTTTTTATGAAGTCAGCTATTCTAAAACACAATTATTTTTATTGTAATTGAATTAACAAAAAAAAAACTTTTGAGGAATTTTAAAATAAGTTATATGATGTACTAATGGTTAGTAACAAAACTAATTTGTGGATTAATACTGCATTTAAAACACTTAGCGAGTGTTTTTTTTCCAAACCAGTTATTTGATTAACCAAAAACACCTTGTATATTTTTATATTTTTAAGGTTGGGTTAAAATAAAGGTTTTTATTTTTATTTATAGATAGCATGTGAGAAGAAATTTCAGATAGACCAACATGTGAGAACTGCTTCACACATTGCAAAAAAAGGAAAAATAGGAGGAAAACATCAAACTTCAATGGCTAAATGTTTCTAATCTACTTCAAAAAATTAGATGAGCAAGAAACTTTTAATGAAGACTTGTGTCGCGCATTAGTGTCTGCAAACATACCGCTTTCAAAATTAGCAAATGTAAATTTTAGTTCGTTTCTAAAAAAATATTGCAAACTTAATGTTCCAAGTGATCGGTCTCTAAGAAGAAATAATGTGAACGGGCTATACTCGTCGGTGTTAATTAATATTAAGGAAGAAATTGCAGATAATTATTTTTACATATCTGTAGACGAAACCACTGATCCCTCAGGAAAGTATATTGCTCATTTATTGATTGGTGTTCTTAAAGAAGATACCTTACCAAAATCTCATCTTATTTCATGCCAGCAACTTGAGAAAACAAATGCTTTTACAATTTCGCGTTTTATACAAGAAACATTAGCAACTATTCTTACTTATTAGGACTTATTTGGTCATCCCAACGTGATTCACTATTATACAATGTACAATATAACAATTACAAGGAAACTTGTACCAAAAGAGATGTTCTTTCTTTAATTGCAAGAATATACGATCCACTAGGCTTAGTAGGTCCTTGTATCATACTTGCGAAGATTCTAATGCAAAGGCTATGGACTGAAAAAACTGAATTGGGATGAAAAATTAAGCGGTTCATCACTAAATACTTGGAATAGATTGAAAAATGATCTTGCCAATCTGAAACAATTAAGTATACCACGTCATGCAGTGTGCAATAATGCTAAAGATATAGAAATACACGGTTTTTCGGACGCATCACAACAAGCCTACGGTGCTTGTATCTATTTAAGAAGTACTGATGACAAGGGAAATATCTCGGTTAAAATTCTATGTGCTAAATCAAAGGTTGCCCCTATCAAAACTCTAAGCATTCCACGCCTAGAGCTTTGCGTAGCTGTATTACTTTCACGTCTTTTAACTAAGGTAATTGAATCCATTAATATAGACCTCAATAAATGTTATTTATGGTCAGATTCCACAATAACCCTTGCTTGGATCAATACTTCTCCTAACAATCTTCAAACCTTCGTAGCTAACAGAGTCTCCGAAATTCAGGTCTTAACAAAGTCCTATACATGGAAGTATGTACCCACACAAGATAATCCAGCAGACCATCTATCAAGGGGATTATCTCCTTCTCAAATACTAAATTCTTCACTATGGTGGGACGGTCCGTCATGGTTGTCTTTAAGGGAAGAATTTTGGCCCCTTTTAAATCCAAAGGTAGACATTCTACCCGAAATAAAATCTCAAACTATTCTCAATTTTGTTTCCTATTCTCAGCAAGAACAATGGTTTCCATTCAAGGCCTTTTCACAATATTCGCGTTTACTGCGCGCATTTGCATACATCCTTAGATTTAAAAATAATTTATTAACACCCAAAATTCTTAGAGAGTGTGGCTCTCTAACATTAACCAATATTAATGACGCTCGTCGTTATTTATTGAAGATCATACAACTACACTCTTTTCGCGAAGAGTATGATCAGCTGTCAAAACAAAAAAGCGTTAGTTCCAACAGCAAGCTCTTCTCTTTAAACCCATTTATTGACCAGGATGGTTTAATACGTGTTGGTGGTCGCTTGGCTAACTCGGATTTTCTATATGACAAAAAACATCCCATTGTCTTGGATTCAAAACATCATTTCACGATATTATTTTTCCGTCATGAACACCTGCGTCTATATCATGCAGGCCCTCAGCTGCTTCTATCTACTATTCGGGAGACATATTGGCCTATATCAGGCAGAAACCTATCTAGGTTGACTGTTAAACAATGTACTACTTGTTTACGATTTAATCCTAAACCTATACAACCAATCATGGGTGATTTACCACGTGACCGATTACTGTACACATTTCCCTTTGCCAACGCAGCTATCTCAGAGTCCGGTCCGTTTTTGTATAAAAATAAGGGCAGAGGTGCCAAATTAAATAAATGCTATATTTCATTATTCATATGTTTTGCTACAAAGGCGATTCATCTTGAGCTCGTAACCGATTTGAGCACTCAAACATTCATGCTTGCCTTGCGCCGCTTTATCGCTCGTAGAGGAAAGCCAGCCAAATTGTACTCAGATAATGGTAGAAACTTCGTAGGTGCCATGTCTGAACTTAAAAGATTTTTAAAAATTAACAACGCACACATACAAGATTCATGTACACATGAGGGTATTGAATGGCATTTAATTCCGCCATATTCTCCACATTTCGGGGGACTCTGGGAATCCGGAGTAAAATCTTGTAAATTTCACTTAAAACGTTCACTTAAAAATACAAATCTTACATTTGAGGAGTTTGCAACAATACTATCACAAATAGAAGCAGTACTCAACTCCAGACCTTTGTGTCCTATTAGTCCTGATCCTAATGATTTAACACCACTCTGTCCCGCTCATTTCCTCATCGGTAGAATGCCAACGCTAGCTCCAGAACCAGATCTACTCCAAGAGATTCCACAACGACTCAATAGATTTCAATGCATCCAACAAATTTTCCAAAGTTTCTGGAAGAGATGGTCTTCCGAATACGTCGTCGAGCTACAGAGACGTTCTAAGTGGCAAATATCCAAGGGAGAATTAGTAGAAGGAACTTTAGTCCTTATCAAAGATGACTGCCACCAGCAAAGTGGAAACTAGGCAGAATAACTCACATACATGACGGATCGCAGAATACCGCTAGAGTTGCAAAAATAAAGACTCAAGAAGGTATCATCACGAGGTCATTCTCCAAAATATGTCCTCTCCTTCCATTAAATTGAAAGATTCAGGATCTTTCAAGGCCGGGAGTATGTCGACGACAACCCATTTTGTATTTGAACGGTCCGCCACTGCAGCCCAGCCAGCCAGCTAGTCGGTACAGACGACAGATGACAGAATTCATTCCATCACCAGCCGTTGAGAAGCATAGAACTATTTGTTATTGTTTTCATATTTTTGTGCAAATTCATAAATAAATGCAGTATTTTAGACTATTAATTAATTTCAATGAATACAGTCCACTACAACAATAAACAGTAGGAAATATTTAGTTATGTACACTTTTTTTTTTAAATAAAATTGTTACTATTTTACGATTTTTTTATTTATTTGTATGCATATTTTGTAAAATATTTGCATATTTTCGGGTAAACACGTGCATATTTATGCGCATATTGTCTACATTTTTATTTGCATATTTGCCGAAGTCTAATGATAAGTATGCCATTAGAAATATGACTTGTGATAGGAATATGGGTATTAGGCATACTAACAGTAGTGATAATATTATAGTTAGGGGGAATATCAAAAATGAGCATAGCATTAGTAATGAAAACTAGGAGAACAATAATCTCCAACCAAATAATTCTATTTCAAAACAAAATAAAAATATTTCCGCCGCATCTGTTACCTAAATAAATTTCTTGCCTGCATTGACTTATTTCTTAGAATGTTAATCTCCGCCCATATTAACCTTAAACCGGTAGATCCTTCAAAATGCATAGACAATAATTTCGGAGTAACTAGGGGAAGCCAGTGAATTAGCAACAGTTGTAGGGTTTAGACCTACTTTTCAAGTTTCGGAGAGTTTTTCTCCACGTTCGCAATCGCAAGTTACGCAATATATCGGGAACCCTTAATGTGAAGTGTTATGGTGTTTTCGTTCGTAAACTGTAATTATCTAATTAGGTTCCTTACGATTAGTTATTCACTCACAGTTTATAAGTTTCTATTTCTTGCCCTTTTTCAATTACAGTTCTAGCTAAACAAGTTATTGTTTTATTTCACTCTATCAATCTATTCAACAGGCCAGACTAAATCACATTTAAGAGTCCATTTAAGTTTCTATTACTGAGCATTCGAAGGCTAGCGGAACAATTGGACTTACAGCAAGTACAAACCGCTGAAAGAGACACTGTTAGCATACAAGACTCTACGTGAAGGGATGTTGAAAACCGGCATCCCTCCAATAGTCTATATTATTCCGGAGTACCACAGGGTCACAGAGCAAAAGAAGGAGTCGGTATAATAGTGAATAAAAGAATAGAATCAAGAATAACAAACTACGAAGCAGTATTATCTAGAATAATCACAGCCCAAATAGAACTAAAAGACAAGATAGGAATAATACAAATATACGGACCAACAGAAGGTAATGAAGAAGAGATAATGATATAATTCTACAACGAACTCCAAAACGCATTAGACAAATTAAGAGAGACAAGAGAAAAAATAATAATTTTTGGCGATTGGAATTCAAGAGTAGGTAAGGATATTAGCAGGGGATTAGGATGCATTGGACAATATGGGGAAGAAACATTAAATAGAAATGGAATTAAAATTCCAATTCTGGAATTCTGCCAAACCAATGACCTGATAATAGGAAACACATTCAGTGAACAAACCATTAACGACAAATATACATTTGTGGCTGAAGAGAGAAATGCGAAAAGCTTAATCGACTATATAGTCTATACGAGAAACCTAAAACAAAATATAAAAAACATCTTAACGGAAAAGGAACCCGAACTGTCTTCACAACACAGGATGGTCACTGCAAAACTGGAGGATGAAAAAATGGAGGAAGTGGAAAGAAAAGAGTACAAGAAAGTAAATGTAAACAAACTAAAGATAAAAAGTGTGCGAGAATTTTACACGGAGGAAACTAACAAAAGATTGAGACAAATAGAGTACCAAAAAGAAACATGGACAATGGAAGAAAGGTGGAGTACATACAGTGAAGTATTAAAGACAACAGCAACTGAAGTGTGTGGAATCAAAAACTATAATAAACAGTTGAAAAGGACAAGATGGTGGAATAAAGAAGTGAAGACAGAAATAAAAAAGAAGAAAATAGCATGGAAAAAATTCATCGAAACGAGATTAGAAGAAGATAAAGAAAAATACTATAGGCAGAGACGATTGGCAAAAAAGACAGTCACACAAGCAAAAGCAAAAACATGGAAAGAATTTGGAGAAGAACTTCAGGAAGAATATATAACAAATAATAGAAACTTTTGGACGACAATACGACACATAAGGCAGGGAAAACGAAAGGAAATAAACGCAGTAAGAGATACTTCAAACCACATACAAATAAGCACAGAACAAATAGCGAGGGTATGGAAAGAATATTATGAGAAAAAATTTGATACCGAAGTGATAAAGGAAGACAATATAATCAATGAAGGCAAAGAAAACACAGAGCCAGAGCAAATAAGTAGAGAAGAAGTAATAGAAGGATTATTAAATATAAAAACAGACAAGGCAGGTGGAGATGATGAAATTTAAGCGGAAATGGTAAAATACATGGGAGAAGAAGGAATAAACTGGCTATGGAAAATACATAAAGAGGCGTGGGAAAAACAAACGATCTCTAAAGACTGGCAGAACAATATCTTCGTGCCAATATACAAAAAAGGAGAATATGTAAACTGCGACAACTATAGAGCAATATGTCTGTCATCGGTATGCTTTAAAATATATACGAAAATAATAGAGAAGAGACTGAGACAAGAAGTAGAAATGGTATTGGGAGAAGAACAAGCGGCATTTAGACCGGGAAGACAGACAAATGACAACATATATATCATTAAAAACCTAATAGAAAGAAGCATACATACGGGGGGAAAACTAGTATTAGCATTCATAGACCTAAGAGCAGCATTTGACACGATAGAAAGACATATTATAGGGAAATGCTTGAGGAAAATAAACGTACCTAGTGCATTGATAAAAATTATAGAAAGTACTTACAAAGAGGTAAAAGGAAGGGTACAAATAACAGGGGAAAGATCGGAAGCATTTAATTGGAAGAGAGGACGCGCTATCTCAGAGTGTCTTTGCTTTTGCCTTGCTATTCATAATAGTAATGAACGAATTAATAAGAAACACTAGAGTCAGAACTAATCAACTACAGACAATAATAGGTTACCGCAGATTACAACCGGTGACAATAGAGTCCTTAATGTATGCAGACGACATAGTACTAATAGCAGATTCCGAGAATAAAATGCAGAAACTAATGGATATATGGGTAGAACAAATACAAGAACTTAAAATGGAGATAAACGAGGAAAAAAGTAAGATAATGATAATCAGCGGCAAAGGAGATAAGGAAGATTATCAAATAAAGATAAAATCTAAAAACTCAGAATTGGAAATAGTAACAACTTACGAATACCTGGGAAGTATAATAACTAATGACGGAAAAATAGACTGGGAAATAACAAATAGAGCAAAGAAATCAAACAAGTTATATTATGCGTTAGCCCCAATAATGGGAAAAAGAGAACTTGCACGAGAAACAAGAATAAAAATATATAACACAATAGTGATACCGACTGTGCTCTATGCAAGTGAAAACTGGACAATTCTGGAAAAACATAAGAGCAGGATAAACGCAATGGAGATGAGACATCTAAGAAGGATAGTTGGAAAGACAAAATGGGATAGATTAAGCAACGAGACTATTAGGAGAATGGCCAACCAAAAACCGATAATGAACAAAATAGCAAAGAGACAAATGAACTGGTATGGGCATCTGATGAGGATGCAATCCAATAGAATAACAAGAAAAATTTATGAAGCAAAAAACATCGGAAAAAGAAAAAGAGGCAGACCAAGAAAAAAATGGATACAGCAAGTAGTAGAGGCGGGAAAACTTAAACAAAAATCATTCGAGGAATTGAAAATAATGGCAGGAAACAGAAAAGAATGGAAGAGGTGGGTAAATGAAAATTAAAATAGCTAGCCCAAATCCGACACCCTGATAGGGTAAAAGGAAGGGGAGAAAGAAAGAAAGAAATAATCTTATTTACCCTTATGTAATCCTTCAGGTAGTTTATTATAGCTTGGCAAGTTTCCATTACAATTATTCCTGTGGATTGTGGTAACCCAGCACTTGTGAATTTAAATCGTCAAAGGTATTTCCAGTAGCTAGATAACGTAATGGTATTGATAAACGCTAACTTGGTGAGATAGCATCTCGCATAACAGTATCCCTTTTTTGAATTTCAAGTATAACGATTCTTAATAGTTCATCAAAGAATGTACTATCTAGTCGAAGAAAATTTTGAAAACCACTAGGTTCGCTAATTCTTAAATCATTTACCTAATAAATTTTCATGAGTGTACTTATTTCTTTTTTTGAACCATTCTTTCATTCACCTGCGTGTATTTCTTTTCATCTCTTGTGAAGCTATGTACAACTAATGCGATAGCCACTCAACTCGCCGTTTTTTAATTCCACATGTTAATATCACAAGTTTCAGTCGGGAACTAATTTATTGTACAATAATATTGATTCGTTTGTGTTGGCCTACTAAATTATTATGCAATATATGGTACGATAATATTGACGCTATTATTGACTGTCTAAGGGCCGCTTAATAGGTACATGATTATGATTGCAGTAGGAAAATAATGCAGTAAGAAAATGATGCTTAATAAAAGTGTTACGTTCCAAGACGGTGGCATATAATAGCAGGAACAAAGTTATATATGTATTAATTACTGTTAAAAATAAGCTATAGAAAATATTTCACTTACCTGTTACTTAATACTCCGTGTGTTCTTTTATGTACCACAAGCACAAACTCCTACCTTGAAATAAACATGGTAAAGCTTCTACTTTCACAAAAAACATCAGCATTTTCATACCAGGACCAGTAGCGTCGTTTACTGAACGCCGGTAATACTTGCTGGTAAAAACTTCCTAACAATTGATACTTTAGGTAATATATTCTTTTCATGAAACTTTTGCCTTCATTTGACCCAAAATTCAGATGACTATTACTACAAATACCCTCAGCAAAGCATTTAGAATTCGGTAACAATATTTTCTTCCATTCCTCGGCTCCCGTCGATTGGAGTTTGGAGTGACTTTGTTGGAATTATAACTTTAACATCGTAATCGTATTATGTCGTTTTCTAGATTGGTCACATGACGTTTTAATTTTTTTTTGATTGGATACGTGGATATTTTGACGTTAGACATAGAATACAAATAATACACAGGTTTAAATTATCATGACACTTTTCCTCACTTCAGAACTACTATTCTTTTTTCTTTTCTTGATTTAATTATATAAAAACCGCTACGTTTTTTAAGAATATTATATCACAACAGTCCACTTTATCCGTATATTTTTGACTAATTTTATTTAGTTAGTTATATCGTGGATATCATGGTACAATGAATACGTGGATATTGTTTATTCTGAAAATGTTTTATTTACGTTATGAATTTTGAGAACTCAAAACCTTGATGTTGAACAGGGTTAATTCCACCAAATAAATAACTCGTGTATAATTTGATCCAAAATTATGTCTCCATATTTCAAACCGATACGATTTACTTCATAATATATTTACATATATTATTACTTATACCACTTACTTATAACAAAAATATTTTTAAGTTAGTTGGATACTGAGAGATTGCTTTCTCAAAAGTAACCATTCTCTAATGTTCTGAGTTTCTTAGTTTCATGAGTTTTCATATCATCATTACAGTGTATAGGTAGTCTTTCCTTACTTAATTTTTTCGTCAGTTGTCGGTTGCCCTTCCAATACATTCTTGGTCGCTTTCTTCTTCTTCCCACATTACATTTTATTAGTGCAGTTAATTTAATATTAAGTAGTATTTTGGTTCTTTGTGGTATTTCTAGTTTTTAAGTGTTTAGTCTATGTAATAGGTACAAGGTGTAGGGATCCTAGCCTGTAAGGCATTCGTGTATCATATTTACGAAAATCTTTACAACAGACCATTATATTAAAGGTCTTCTTCAATATAATCAAAAATATACTGAAATGATGGTATCTCCTGAGTCAAGCAAACAGATCCTTCGTTCGGATTTTCGATGGAGCCTATTTCAGGGAAATACCATTACAGGTAAGAAAAATCAGGATGGGTCTCGGAATCATAACAGTCTTGCAGGTAAGAGTATGGACATGGTAGATTCGCTTAAAAGAAGGAGAGCACAAATTGCTTGCCTTCAAGAGATGAGGTGAAACGAACAAAGGGTGAAATAACTAGGTGAAGAATATGAATTGTTTTATGTATTGCAAAGTACCATTAGGAATAGATTGTAAATAGTGTAATTGCTGATAGATAAATGAAAGTAATCATAATAGAAGTTGCTAAAACAAGTGACATAATAATGTCAGTGATATTTGTAAATCATAAAGAAGAGTTGATTGTTTATCTGTGTGTTTGTCCTCCTCAAATCTTTTTGTGTGAGAATGAAAGAAAACCTTTATACAATCACAATCACCTAGGAGACATTGGAGTATCTTGGATTTAGGAGAAAAGTAGTTAAAGAAAATTGAGAAATTAAAAGAAAGTAAAGTGATAGAGCAAGTGCCTAACGCAATTTGCAGCGTTGCAAGAAGGGAAACAGTTTCAGATAGCTAGATTTGTTAAATGCGTACAATCAATTACATGCGGAACCAGAGACAGCAAAATTTCTTGCTTGGAACACACCGTATGGTATATTTAAAGTTATCCGTTTACCCTATGGTACCAAGCCAGCTTGTGAAATTTTCCAGTGGACAGTAGAGAAGGTGTTGCAAGATTGTACAGGGACAGTGAATTGTTTAAATGATGTAGTGGTAACAGGGAGAGATGATGTTGAACATGTTGCAAATTTATACAAAGTTTTAAGAAGATTGGATAAAGCAGGTTTTAGATTAAATAGTAGTAAATGTAGTTTTTTTTAAGTAGTATCAAATAAATATTTAGGGCATATCATATCATCAGAAGAGTTAAAAAAGAGTAAAGAGAAAGTGAAAGTAACAGTAAAGATTACAGCACCTAAAAATATTAGAGAGGTAAGAGCTTTTGCAGAAATGACAAATTATTATTCGAGGTTTAATCCAAATTTGTCACAAATTTTAAAATCTTTATATTTATGAATTAACCAAAAAGGATACAAAATTTATGTGGATAAAGGAATGCAATGAGGTATTTGAGGCTGCAAAGGGACATTTAGTATCTGATACAATTCTAACTCATTTTGGCCCATTTAAAAAAATTAAGGCTCGTGTGTGATAGCAATGAATATGGATCACTACCACATAACTACCATCAGACATCACGTGCTTTTGCACGTGAAGAGCAAGACTAGTATGGGCAGAATTTGGAAAACTTAGTTGGATACTTAAGAACCGCAAAATACCCCAATACTTGAGGAGCAAAGTGTTCAACCAATGCATCATTCCTATCATGACATATGGATGTCAAACCTGGACCCTAACCAAGGCAAACATAAATAAACTAGCCACAACAGAAAGAACAATGGAAAGAGCAATGTTAGGTATACGACTGTCAGATAAAAAGAGAAACCACTGGGTAAGATCCAAAACAAAAGTCGAGGACATAGCAACAAAAATTGCCAAACTTAAATGGAGCTTTGCGGGCCACACTGCTAGAAAAAAAGACTAACGTTGGAATACTACAATAGAACATTGGAGACCTTACGAAAGTAAACGACCAAGAGGAAGACCGCAGATGAGATGGGTTGATGACATTAAAAGAATAGCCAGAACAAATTGGAAATATGTTGCTCAGGATAGAGACCAATGGAAGGAGTTGGGAGAGGCCTATGTCCAAACATGGACGACAGAAGGCTAAGAAGCAGAAGACCCTTAACTACCCATTACCTGGAATAGCAACTTTACAAAAATGGGCTGCACACATTAATCTTAGATATAGTCTTCTATATGGTCTTCATACTTCAGGTGATGTATATTGCTGGAAAATCAAAAAACTGAACTACAAAGAGTAACCGTCTTGTCATATGATGAAATGAAAGTCTGTGCACGGTATGAATATGACCAAAAAGAGGATGAAGTGATTGACCCTCATAGGTACATGCAAGCAGTGATGGCAAGAGAACTTTTTGATGAATGGAAGCAACCAGTCTACATTGGTTTTGATTCAAGTATGACTGAAAATATTTTGTCTACCATAATAACTGCGTTGCACAATGTAAAATATAATGTAGTTGCATGCGTGTCTGATTGCGGGGAGGCAATCAAGGACTTTGGAAAAAATTAAATATTTCAGTTGACATCACACATTTTATACATCCAGTCACAAAAGCAAATATCTACATGTTTCATGATGCTCTCCATCGCCTAAAATTAACAAGAAACTGGTTAGTCGACACAGGATTTGAACTTGAAGATGGAAGTGCATTGAAAATACTGCAACAACAGAAATAAGTTCCATATATAAGCTGACTTTAGATCATTTAAAGGTAAAAAAATGCGGAGAAAAAACGTTGCACTTGCTGCAGAATTACTATCTCACACAACTGCAACAGCCTTAAAACATTATTTCCAAAATACAGCCAGAGATAAAAAAAATCACAGCACAAAAACTTGGGGAGTTTATAGACCTTATTAATAATTGGTTTAATTTAATAAATTTCTTTACATCTGCTACAACTACATGTAAACGACCTTATGGAATGGACATTTTGGAAGAACAAAATAGGTTATTGGCTCTAGTAATTGATACTGTTACTAGAATGGTGTGCATTGGAAAAAAATCCATACAAATTTTCCAAAGAGGCATTATAATATCCTCCAAATCTATTCAGTCATTATTTACTGATTTGAAAGAGAAATACAAAATTTCTTATTAATAAACACACAAATTAAACCAAGATTGTCTGGAAAACTTTTTCTCACAGGTAAGAAATAATTTGTTACCTATGACTCTGAGATAGCGCGT
>NW_027313034.1:0-24107 GCF_040954645.1 Diabrotica undecimpunctata
GCGCTATCTCAGAGTATACGTAATACGTTTATTTTATTTTACAAAAAAAATAGGCTAATGATACTTACATATGGGAAATGATATATTTTTTTAATGATTGCTTGAATATGTTTAGTACACAAGTTATAGAATTTTCTAAATATAAATTAATGTAGGCCATTGATCAAGTTTCTGCAAGAGATTTTTAACAGTTGGAAGGAAAAATTTTTTTATTAAATGTTATTAAAAATCCTTTATAAAAGGTATATAATTTAAATTTAATTTAAAAACGAAATCGGGCTATATCCCAAAATGTTTTCGGAATCCATGTTCCATCATCAGTGCACTGTAGTCAGTTCATATTTTTTAAGTTGTCATTGAACCAGTTTACCGGACATGTTCTGTCTTTGATAACCAGTTTTTTTAGTGGAAAATATTGCGATACTGCAAGATTATAATTATCTATTAGAAACGTTGCTAGGTAATTTACATCAAGATTATCGTTAAAAATGTTCCTGTCTAACACGGATAAAAAGTTTTTAAGATACCGTTCTGCGTAAAGGCTCTAGTGCAAACACTTGACTTTTGCTGAACTGATGTTAAGCTTATACTGATGTACTGGCCGTGATGATCAGAGAAACAAGGTTCAAGAACTTTTGCTCGAAACTAATTTTCTTCAATATTTGTCATAATATTGTCTATACAAGTGGTAGATGTATCAGTAATTCTAGTATAGTCAGGGATTGTTGTTTTATTCCAAATGATGATATTATAGAAGTCAGCTCACTAGTATTTGCCACTTTTGCAATAAAATAATATTAAAGTCTCCCAAAACTATTACTTTTAAATTTGGCCTCCTAATGGAACCTAATAAATTTTCGAAATTTATAAAAAAAAGACTTAAAATCGTTACATTTACTCGATCTACAGGGTGTTTCAAAAAAAGGTAACCCCGAAAAGGTAAAACTGAAAAATAATTGGGGTTTGCTTAGTAAAAAATTTTTGTAACGCCATCCGTTTTCAAAATACAGGGCGTTGAAGAAAAAAAAATTTTACGCATTTTTTACGATTTTGCCGAAACTACTGGCAACATTGTAATGAAATTTTATACGAATATGTTTTGGAAGCTGATACATCCCATTTATTTGTTTTTATATCTGATTCTCATAGAGGGCGCTAGTAACACGGATCATACTAAGTATTAGTCAATATAACTTTTTTAAGAGTATAATTATTAATCAAAATTTCAAGTAAACTTAAACATCATTCAATTTTACACGAAAAAGGTACTCTTGGTAAAACTCGATACTGTGTACCGTTTTCGGAATATTTTGATTTGAAAATTATGAAGTAATAATTGATGCTGGTATAAAATAGTTAGAAATTAAACAAAACTCACGAAACTCACAAGACTCACAAAACTCAGCCATTAAAATTAAATTAATGACTAAGAACATAAAATAAAATTCAATTACAGGAAGTGTTCAAAATGCCCTCCGTTTTCGCGCACAAGTCTATTCTTTTTTCTAAAGATTCCATTAACCTTCTAAACGGTAGAGGATCAGCTATGATGTGATTAAATTGACGTTGAATTCTTGAAATTCTGAAGTAAATTTAAAATATTATTTTCTTTATTAATTGTTCTTGTTGTTCTTGGTCTACCAGAATTTATTTGATTTGGTCTCACATTCCCAGTTTCTCGATAACGTCGTTCAACGGCTCTAAATATTTTTTTACTTGGTAAGTTTCTTCTAGGAAACTTTTCTGCATAACGTGTCACAGCTACACTAGAACATCCTAAATATTTGCCTAAGGTTAATAACATGTCAATGTATTCAACATTTGAGTACATTTTGATTTGATTTTACAAATAACAAAGTTTCAAAACTCTAATTATTGTTGATTTATCGTCATAACAGTCAATAAATGTCAGATTTCCATGGCACACTTGGAGAAAATAGAGGTATACCTATTAAAACTTTATCATTACTACCAGCATCAATTATTACTTCATAATTTTCAAATCAAAATATTCCGAAAACGGTACAAAATATCGAGTTTTACCATGAGTACCTTTTTCGTGTAAAATTGAATGATGTTTAAGTTTACTTGAAACTTTGATTAATAATTATACTCTTAAAAAAGTTATATTGACTAATACTTAGTACGATTTGTGTAACTAGCGCCCTCTATGAGAATCAGATATAAAAACAAATTCATGGGATGTATTAGCTTCCAAAACATATTCGTATAAAATTTCATTACAATGTTGCCAGTAGTTTCGGCAAAATCGTAAAAAATGTGTAAAATTGTTTTTTCTTCAACGCCCTGTATCTTGAAAACGGATGGCGTTACAAAATTTTTTTATTAAGCAAACCCCAATTATTTTTCAGTTTTTTACCTACCCTAGAGACGGAGTTACCTTTTTTTGAAACACCCTGTATACACTGCCAATACAACCGTGATATCTTGTAGAACAATTCCACAAAATTCAGCTAGCAAGTAAATACCCATCGATGTTTATGTATCGGAGATCTGCTTCACTCTGCCAGTGCTCTGAGAAGCAAACAACATCGAAGGTAAATTCCAACAAAAATAAATCTACCATTTGTACTTTATTTGCTAAACATTGAACATAAATATGGAACATACTCACCAGGCTTCTCATGAATCTCCTTGTCTTCCGCTATCTATTTCTATAGGTTCTGTAAGTTGTCCCTATATTCTGACTTCCATTTTGTTGTTTTGGTAGATGTTTTTAATAATTTTTTATATTATCCAGGGATACTTCTCTATTATACAGAAGGTGGATTACATCTTTGAGTCTTACTCTGTCAAACGCTTTCTTTAGGTCAATCAGACACAGAAATGCTGGTCTATTATACTCTAGTGATTTCTCAGTAATTTGCTTTATAACGAATATTGCATCTGTACACGATCTTCCACTACGAAAACACTGTTGGTTATCTGCTAAACTTATCCTCTGGTTTATTAACACTTGTAAGAATTTTAGTTGTAAGTTTTAGCGTAATATTTAACAAGTTTATACCTCTGTAGTTTTCTGGCTGTTTTTTATCTTCTTTTTTGAATAGTAGAAATAGTTCGCTCGTTCTCCATTCTTCCAGTATTTTATTGTGTTTTATAATTTTATTAATTAATGTTGTTAATTGTTCCGTCATTGCTGGTCCACAATATTTCAGTAATTCGTTTGGTATCCCGTCTTTACCTGCTGCTTTTTTGTTCTTCAGGTTTTTAAGTATATTCCGAACTTTCTGTACATTTATTTTAAGTTCTTTGTTTGTGGTAATTGCTGGTGTTTCCGGTTCTAGTGTCGTTTGTTCTTCCTCTGCATAGAGCTTTTTTAGGTAGTCAATCCACGTATCCTTTTCTATGTGTTTTGGTTCTATTAGTTCCTTTACCTCCGTTCTTTGACCCCTTATGAAACTCTATATTTCCTTCTGCAGACCGTAAAAATCATGTTCCATGTTCCAAGTGCATGTGTTTTGTTTCTAATTATTTTGTAATTATGATATGCCTCTTGTGTTTTGGTTGACATGTATTTCAGGTAAGCTTTTTTCTTTTCTTTACATTTTTCCTTCACTTCTCTACAAAATCATGGAGTTCTTTGCCTTTGGAACGATTTATTTTTATTTATATTTCTTTCACCAAGAACTTCCTTGGCCGAAGCTAAGATATTAGACTTAATTTTTGCTCAGCTTTCTTCGACCATCACTTTCTGTGATATATGTGTTTCTGCTTTTTTTGGTTATTCTTTTTTGGAATAGGTATCTTGTGGAGTCATCCTGTAAACTTTCGATTTTTATTTTTATGGTGTATTATGGTATCTTGTTATCACATATATGTGTTTTTATTCGGATTTTCCACAATACCAATTTATGATCGCTTCCTATTTCTGCTGATGTTACCTCTTACATCTAAGATTTGAGAAGGTTGGACCTCTCTATTCGACAGAATATAGTCTATCATAAATCTTTATCATCTAATGTTTTCAAAAAATATTTGTATTGTTCTTTATGAGGGAAAAATGTATTATTAATACTTATTTCGTTTATGCTGCAGAGGTCCGTCAGAAGGTCTCCGTTTTTATTTTTGATATTTTCATTAATTGCTGCTTTATTTCTGGAACTATATCATTGTCACGGGCGTTAAAATCACCCATAACGATTATATATTCATCGTTTGGGGTCTCGTTTATTACAGTCTGAAGGTGTAAAAGTTTTCCCTTGTGGTGGTATCTCTGTTGTTCTCTGGTGCATAGATTGCTATCACATTTAGAGGTTTGACATCCAGTTAAACTTTTACACTTATTATTCTTTCGAAGGTATATTTACATTCTTGTACTTGGTGTATTTTTTTTTAATTTGTTAAATAAAAAATAAAAATTAATTACAAAAATTAAAAAATATATATATAATTTCGGTTTACAACGTTCTTCGACGTCTTCCGATTTCCAATCTCCATCTCATTCTATCGTTCCATAGATCGTCTTCCAGTTCTCTTTCTCTGATTTCTTTATCAACTCCTTCTCTCCAACTTCTTCTAGGCCTTCCTGATCTTCGCCTACCTCTTGGTTGCCATTCAAGAATTTGTCTTGGTATTCTATTATCCGGCATTCTCCTTACGTGTCCGTACCATCTGAGTTGTGTCGTTTTGATGTCATCAACAATATTATGTGTAACCCCCATGATTTCTCGGACTCTCTCGTTTGTTATTCTGTCGCGTCTGGAGATTCCCGCCGAGCGGCGCCAGAAGTCCGTTTTTGTTGCTCTAAGCATTTTCTCTGATCTGTCTTTTAGGGGCCACACTTCGCATCCATATGTTGTGATACTTTTTATTATGGTGTTGTATATTCTTCTTTTGTTGTCTTTAGAGATGTTTTTATCCCACAGTACGCTGTTTAGTAAGGCTATGCCTTTCCTTCCCTGTGTATTTCGTTCCTTAATGGCTGCATCTAATTTTCCGTCTTGAGTGATTTTTACTCCTAGGTATTTGTAGTTATCACATAGTTTGATCTCTTGATTTTCCTCGAGATTTCGAGAAGGTTATGTTGATCTCCTCCGATACTCATGTACTCAGTTTTTTCCATTAAAAAATTAAAACCATAATTTTCAGGCCCCAAAAAATACGGCACCTAGGCACGTGCTTAGGTTGCCTAGGCCTTAGTTCCACTCCGATAAAGTTTATTACATCAGGTTTATTAAGGGTATGTATTTGTATTTATAAAATATAGTTAGTTTTATGTATATTCTGTTTTATTGCTTAATTTTCATGACCCGTTATAATATGTTATAAACTTCAACTTATAATCAAAACAATGAATTATTAATTTTAGTAATAAATGAAACATTTGTGTTATAATTTCTGATATAAATATCAGTGGCGGCTGTTATAATAAGATAGGTAATACAAAAACTTTTTACACAAAGAAAAATCCCTTATTTAAACAGCAAAACTTAATCCGTATAGATGCATGCAAGAACAATTAGGCATACTCTAAAATTAATTTAAACTTTAATGCCACCGAATCTATATAGTTTAACTATCCAATCTAGTTCAATAAGACCTTCTCTTTTGTGAAAATCTATTGAATATTGATTACTTTATACAATCCCTGGAGTAAATGGTAGCAGCGTCTGCCAAAGTAATTCCTAGTTGTAGTAGACGAACATTTTACAATAATACACTTCTCTTCCAAACGACTGCAGCGGCTATAAATATTATTAATTCGTGTTTAAATTAGGATTGGTGTAAAAAGTGGTCTAATTTAGAATATGAAGCAGTTCGAAAGAAAAAGTATACACTGTTGTAATGCCTACAATAATTTTTGGCAAGATTTATTTTATTTTTAATGTAATGCTGATTTGTGCATTTCAGAATAATCTATATTGAGGTGCAAAAAATTATGTTCATTGTATATTGGATCAAAATAATATTATTAAAACAAAATTTTGATCCTGTCCATCGGTTTAGCTAGTCTTAGATTGAAAAGCTGTAATAGATAGGGAAAAACTGACGAGAGATTCTGATTCAGCACTTAATAGACCAAAGAACTAAGGATTTTCCCGTGACATTCGTTGATACGGGTATCTGCAACTACTTTTAATACATTTGGAGATAACAATATGTAATAAACTAAACTTTGCAACAGATTAAACGTAATTTTTTACTTATAAACAATATACAGTGTGGAAACCACTTATGGAATAAAATTGTTTGTGACCTTATTTTTTATACCTTAAGTTTTAAATTTAAATGTGCGCTTTTTAAACATAAATTTAAATGTACAGGGTGATCTACGTAAGTCTGGCGTAGTCCATAATCTGTATTTTAAATGAAACACCCTGTATATTTTTATGTTTTTAAAAGCTCCTTAACAACCTGATCTCAACGAACTATATCATGTAGGCTCAATTAACATCTTCATATAAGGTGAAATTTTGAAGTTAAGTATAATTTTTTTCAAGACAATTAATTCATAGAATACCAGAGGTAATTGATTGGATAACATTAAAATAAATGCTCAAAATGTTCTCCACTTTGTTGTTGGCAATAAAACAGTCTCCTATAAAACTCGTCCCGAACTTTGTTTAAAGTTTGAGGTGAAATATTCAGTATTTCTGTAGTTATCCTTTCTTTGAGGTCATCAATGCTAGTTGGTTGTATTGGGTATACTTTGTTCATGAGATAACCCCACAGAAAAAAATCCAAAGGCGTAAGATCTGGCGACCTAGCTGGTTACTCAATGGTACACCTTCGTCCAAACGCGCTATCTCAGAGTATTTAGTAGGATCTATTGGATTGGGATATAAGTTAGCCAACTGAGGAAGAACATTGTCTCTTAGCATGCTTAACTATTTTCCGCTGTCAAATTACCATCTACAAAGATAGGGCCAATAATATGATCTCCTATAATACATCCAAACATTCAACTTTTGAGGACGCTGAGTGTGTGTCTCACGCATCCAATGAGGATTCTCCGCTGACCAATATCTACAGTTTTGTCGGTTTACTTCTCCGTTCAATGTAAATGTTGATTCATCAGAAAAAAGAATTGTGCCAAGAGCTATTTCATTTGTGTTAATTTTATCCATCATTATTTTGCACAAATCCATTCTACGATCTGGATCGTCTTCTGTTAACTCCGGCACAAAAGTCAATTTATATGGATGAAGTTTTTCTTCATGGAGACACCTTAGGACAGTTGTGTGACTAACATTATGTTCACGTGCAATTTGACGTGAACTTGACGTTGGATTCTCTGCGACACTTAACAAAATATCCACTTTCACCTCATCTTCAATGAAGTTCGGTTTTCTTTTTAATGGTTTGACATATCCAAGTACTCTGAATTGTGCATAAATTTTAGACACAGTACCTTGTGCAATATTAGGCAACTAAGGATACCTCTGATTAAATAAGTTTGCTACTTCAACTTAACTTCTACAATTCTCCTCGTAACCGATCATCATTAAAATCTCAATTCGGCGGGTCTCAGTTAAATATTTAATTTTTATTTCTGCAAAAAATTAGCTTTTAATAAGGAATTATTTTAATGTAAAATGTCAACACATTTACTGATTTAGTTTAATTAGCAGACTATCTAGACAGTTTTTACCTATTCATGACAAAAAATGTTAACACGGTTACTAAACAGAAATTTCCCCAATATGCTGACACTTAGAGTAGAAGTGTATTGTATGTATTTAGATAATTTAGAATAATACCATAACACGTGATAAATTATTAATTTTAAAATTTCCCCTTGTATTATACATTATAGACCCTACATGATATAGTTCGTTGAAATCAGGTTGTTAAGAATCTTTTAAAAACATAAAAATATATAGGATGTTTCATTAAAAATAAGGATTATGGACTATGCCAGACTTGCGTGGATCATCCTGCACATTTAAATTTATGTTTAAAAAGCGCACATTTAAATTTAAATATCGATATATCTTCCTCTTTCGTCGTCGAAGAGCTCTTCCATATATTCTTTCCATCGTTTTAGCTTTTTTCAGTCGTTATCATAGTATTTCCATTTCATTTCATTATCACAAACTGGACATAGATGTTAATGATACACAATTTGGTTTTCGGAAAGGCCTAGGAACGCGTGAAGCACTTTTTTTACTTAATATACTGAAGATGTCTGGACGTCAATCAAGACATATACGCATGTTTTATTTACTATAATAAATCATTCGATAAAGTACGACATGAACAATTAACGAATGTCCTGAAATCAAAGAAGATTGACTACAACGACCTCAGGATCATATCAAATTTATACTATAAACAGCTGTCAGAAGAAATTTAAATTAGACGTGGAGTGAGACAGAGATGCATATTGTCGCCAATTCTTTTTAATGCCTACTCCGAAGAGATCCTGAAAAAAGCTTTTGAAGGTAAAACAGCTAGAATAAAGGTAAATGGGGTTCCCATTAACAATATTAGATATGCGGACGACACTGTGATCTTAGCCGAAAATATTGAAGATCTTCAGAGACGGGTGACCAGAATAACGGAGTATGGAAAAGCGTACGGTCTAACAATGAACGTCAAGAAAACGAAATTTATGAGAATATCGGAAACTCAAAGAAATAACGAGAATCTTCTAATAAACGGAACCAACGTCGAACAAGTGGACAAATAGGCATATCTGGGCGATGATTAACTCCACAAATGATTACATTCAGGAGAATGAGAACAGTGCTATGTACAAGGGATTTAAAATTGGAACTAAGAGTTAGGTTGGTGAGCTGCTATGTTTTTTCGACTTTGTTTTATGGAATGGAATCTTGGATAAATGCGAGGAATACCTGGATGACACACAGTTTGGTTTCCATAACGGGTTTGGAACGAGAGAGGCACTGTTTGGAATGAACGTACTTGCCCAAAGATGTCGAGATATATCTGTAGACATATACTGTTGTTTTATTGACTTCCAAAAGGCATTTGATCGTGTTAAGCACTCGATATTGATCGAAACTC
This sequence comes from Diabrotica undecimpunctata, assembly GCF_040954645.1. Lineage (NCBI taxonomy): Eukaryota > Metazoa > Arthropoda > Insecta > Coleoptera > Chrysomelidae > Diabrotica > Diabrotica undecimpunctata. Next base: position 8,995 of record NW_027313034.1, read on the forward strand.
TACAAAACATTGGCTTCGACGGCAGGGCTGTTCGAATAATTGCAAATTTATATTCGAATCAAACAACATCAGTCTTAGTAGATGGTGTGGAATTACAGGCTCTTAATATTAAAAGAGGAGTATGGCAGGGATGCCTCTTGTCACCCCTGCTTTTCAACGTTTACTCCGAAAGAATTTTCAGAAAAGCACTTTCTGAAACACAAGAAGGAGTACTTGTGAACGCTGAAGTCATCAATAATTTGCGATATGCGGCCGATACAGTACTCCTAGCTTCTAGTCAGGAAGATCTGTAAACACTACTTGATAGTGTCGTTGAGAGTTGTAGGGAGGCAGGTCTGGATCTGAACATACGGAAAACCAAAATACTCGTAATAAGTAAACAACAGTATATAAAACCGTCTATATATGTAAATAATACCAAACTTGAGCAAGTTGATCAAAACGTTTACCTTGGACAGCAATTAAATTGTAACGCAGAAAGTCACGGCGAACTTAGATCTAGGATAGAGCAGGCTAGAGCGGCTTTTAGAAGGATGTCCAAGGTGTTATGTAACAGAGACCTAAAATTGGCATTTAGGATCCGCCTACTTCGCTGCTACGTGTTCTCGGTCTTACTTTATGGTATCGAGTCCTGGACTGTAAATAAAATCGATCTAAATCGCCTTGAGGCTTTCGAAATATGGTGCTGTAGAAGAATTTTAAAAGTTTCCTGCGTGGAGAAGATTCGAAACTCCACAATACTACTGAGATCATAAAAGGCATCCAGCAGAGAAAGCTGGAGTATTTCGGACATGTCATGAGAGGTCCCAAATATAGGTTGCTACAAAATATCATGCAAGGAAAAACGGCAGGCAAACGCAGTCCAGAACGAAGAAGAACCTCATGGTTAAAGAACTTGCGAGATTGGTATAGTGTTGATACAAGCATGCTATTTAGGGTGACAGTGAATAAAATTAAGATAGCTATGATGGTAACCAACGTTCTGAAAGAACGTGGTACATGAAGAAGAATCTTGGACCTTGAATGCGGCATCAATGAAAAACTGGAATCATTTGAGCTATGGTTGTATAGAAGAATTCTGAAAATATCGTGGACAGAACACGTCACAAACAAACAGGTTCCGAGAAGGATGAATAAAGAAATAGGAATTTTAAATACAATTAAAACAATAGAATCGTATCATATGTCCAAAAAAAATTAAAGTTTAATTATGTTATCATATGATGAGTTATGTTTTTGATCAAAATTTCTTTTAAAAGTTCTAAATTTTTTATTAGGGCATCTTAATTTTCTTGAAATAAAATTTAAGTTTACAAATAATCTTTTTTTATATACACATGCATTGATCAAAAATATAAAACAAAAATAATAAATATATTTTTATATCTTGTTTAGAGGTTTTTGAAATTCAGATCATCTATGACCCCACGATAGCAGTTAGGTGGGTGTAAATACACGACAGTAGTTCAGGATTAACAAAAAAAATTTTACTATTCAAATAATAACTGTATTTTCACTTCATTTAAAATTCCTTTTACGGAATAACCATGTAACAACAAAACAATTAACATGAAATCTGTCGTGGCCATAATTTGCTGACTCGAATAACACGAAATTTACCATTTTTGTGATATAATACACTAATAATATAATATAGAACTATTCAACCATTTTGTAATCAGTGAATTACCTGGAAATATTTTTTTTATCCCATCAATTCAATATCTTTTTTTAAAGGGATAATATATATTCCAGTTTTTACTTAACGGTAAACCGATCCGGGTTTAAAACTGTATTCCGATCAAATCCTGCATCAGGAAATCAGCGGTGGATACACCTTAGGTCCTCAAATATAAAAAAATTGAAAATCGATATTACCGTGAAAGTGCCGCATCTACGAAATGCTTTTTGATAAGGAAATTGCTCGCCATTTCCATAAGGAATAAGGTACACACCCACGTGGAAATGTTTAGCGTTCTCGAGAAAATTCTGATTTTTTTGCGATAAATAGGCCAGATTAACTTCCGTTTACAGTTATGGATAACGAAGCCGATTATGCAGCCATTGCAGAAAAAGAAGTAAAGGAAGTTGTTTTCCGTTATCTCAATATTTAGATTTTATTAATTTTAATGCATTTCATTATAACCGGAAGCTATTTAAATAAAAATATATTCGAAACAAATGAATATCAAAATAAAATTAACTAGGCTATACGTATAATAAAAATAAAATACCAAACCTGGTGAATGAATTGACGATGCTACGATCCACCGTTCATATCTGCGAAAAAATAAAATAAGGGCAATAGTAGGAAAATTGAAAAAGGATGATGTATTGGTATTGGTATTTTTCTCCTATTTTTAACCCTTTAATTATTCTTTAACCGCCAGAAAATTTAACATGTTAATTTACCCAAAAAAGACAAAATGCATGGTTACAACAGCAAATTTACTAAGAAGTAAATTGGAGCTGGAAGGCCAGATAATAGAACAAATGATGTAGTTTAAATATCTAGGCATCACATTATCTAGTCACGGAAAGCTCGAAACCGAAGTGGAAGATCAAGTGAATAGAGCAAACGGAGCCGCAGGCTGCCTAAATAAAACAATATGGAGAAATAAAAATATCGGGAAAGAAACGAAAGGCAGAATTTACAAAACAGTCATCAGACCAATAATGACATACCCCGCAGAAACAAGACCTGATACAGAGAGGACAAAAACATGTTAGAAACAGTAGATATGAAAAATTGATGGTAAGACACTATGGGACAGAGCTAGAAGTACAGATATACGACGTAGATGCAAGGTGGAGAACATCACGAACTGGGTAAGAAATAGAATGAAAGAATGGAACGATCATATAAGCCGAATGACAACAAATAGTGTAGTAAAGACGGCAAGAGACGATTCCCCAATAGGAATACGATCAGTAGGAAGACAGACAACTTACTGGAGGCACATTGAAAAACAGACAGAGTCATGTCTATATAAAAAGAAGAAGAAGAAAAAGAAAAATAAATCTTGAGAAACATTTCTATTTTTAAACAATTAGAAACTAATTATACGAGAAAAGTGCGTTGGTCTTTAAAAAGTGTCATTTATTTGAAAAATGTTTAGAAACTAGAATTATTTTAAAAGTTTTACTTATAACTCAAAAAATCTGGATCTACGGTGTCTATTAAGAAATAATCCTATATTATTGGCATAATAAACTTACCAAGTTAAACCAGTAAAATATCTTTTCTAGAGAGAATAAGCCTTATCCCAGAGGCTATAACTAAATATTGGATTACATGATTATATGTTTCTATTTAAACATGCAAATTGCAGATGAATAATTGATCCAATTTTGTATATCTTGTATTTACAATAACTTGTTTGCAGTGTATAAATTTTGTGTTAAAGCCCTGTTTATCTATATTTGATATTATTACTCAGATTTCAGCAACTTGTTGTCAATAACTTAAGTTTTGTAATAACATTAGATTAGTTATAATGCGTATAGTTGCTTTAATAATAATGTCATAGGTTTTTGGTGGGAATAATTCAAATAAAACGTAAAAAAGTGTGGAAAAGAAAATCATAAGCGAGCGATATAAGTATATTGAAAGACCCTAATACGAACTTGGGGGTTCAAACCATGTTAGCCAGTGACTGCGTTCAGGGAAGAAACGAACGAAGAAAAAAGATTAAACATTTAAAAAAAATAGATTAAAATGTAAAGTAAAAACTCTTAAAGGCAGATAAATAATCAAAGCAAAATCATGGATGACACATGAGATCTTGAAAGTGATAGATGAAATAAGAAAAGCCAAATATGATCCAGAGAGATGTAAAGCCATAAATGTAACAATAAAAGGAAAATCAGAGAAGAGAAAGAAAAAGAAGCAATGGGATAATACTTGCAGGTGGACTAAGGCGAAGACAGAAAGACAATCTTATTGGTTCTGACAGAAACTCTGGCAAACAGGGTAGAATATTAACATAAAAAAATATCTAAAGAAACCGTTAGAAGAACAAAGAGATACACGTTGGAACTAGAAGAGGAGAAAAATAATGGGCCAAGAATATTGCAGTATTGTTGGTCCATCTGCATCTAATTCTGCACAGCTCATCATCATCATCATCACCCAGCCCTTTACGTCCACTGCTGGACATAGGCGTTCATTCATTTTTGTCCATTGTGCTCTATCTTGAGCACTGTTCATCCAATTTCTTGACATTTTCTTGAGATCGTCAGTCCAACGAGTAGGGGGTGTTCCTCTACTTCTTTTGTCTAACCTCGGCCTCCACTCATGTAATCTCTTCGTCCACCTTTCATCACTGATTCGGGCAACGTGTCTGGTCCAGTTCCATTTCAGTGTGGCAATTCGGGATATTACATCGGTAAATCCTGTTCTTCGTCTTAAGTCTTCATTTCTAACTCGGTCACAAAGCGCTATACTCAACATTGACCTTTCCATTTTCCTATGAGCTATTTGCAGCGTTTTAGAAGTTGTAGCTATCGATGTCAAAGTTTCGGCACCATAGGTCATCACAGACAAGACACATTGGTCAAATGCTTTACGTTTTAAAGAAGTTGGTATATTGCTTTTAAAGATGTCTATAAGTTTTCCATAGGCTGCCCAAGCTAGGTTTATTCTTCTTCGTAGTTCGCATGTTTGGTTGTCTCTTGTGATCTTTATTTCGTGTCCAAGGTATATGTATTTTTCCACCAGCTCTACCTTGTTGTCTCCAATATTGATATTTTCGCTAGGTACTAGGTTTGTCATGAATTTTGTTTTGGAGATATTTATTAAGACCCACACTGATACACATTAACTGAAGTTCATGTATCATTGCACATATCTTCTTAAGGTTGTCCGAGAACAAAACTATGTCGTTTGCGAATTTCAAATTGGTTAATCTTCAACCGTCAATGTTCAGGCCTTCCTCTTTCCAGTTAAGTTTTTTACAAGCATATCCTAGTACTGCGGTAAACAGTTTAGGCGATAAGGTATCACCCTGTCGGACTCCTCTGCCGATTGGTCTTAATGATCCTTGTTTTTATGTAGTTTCACTGACATAGTTGTGTTCTTGTATGTATTGTAAATTAACCTTGTATATCGGTAGTCAATGCGGCATGCTTGTAGTGCTTCCAGGATTCTGTCAAATTCTACCATGTCAAAGGCTTTACGGAAATCTGCAAAAGCCAGAACGAGTGGTCGATTTTATTCGATAGCCCTTTTTATTGCCGTTTTAATGCTCTGTAGTTGATCATTTGTTCCAAATCCGGTACGAAATCCCGCTTGCTCTATTGGCTGGTAGAAATTAAGTTTTTTCTCAAGACGATTTGTTACTATTCTCGTAAGGAGTTTATCTAGGTGACTAATAAGACTTGTAGGTCTTCACACCTAATAAATGGTAAAACAGCAAGTATCGATAATATGCAAGTCGAATACTCAAACTAATGTACCAAGAATCAATAGAAATAATTACAATAATACTCAAGAACATATAAAACTCTATAGAAATACCTAACATAACAGAATGGCTGAGTTTGTTACACTAACGAGAATGCCAGGTGTCAAGAAATGCGAAGAATACCGTGCAATAACATCTCTTGTCAGTCATCTCCTTAAATATTTCCCTGAAAAAGCCTTTTCTTGGGTTTTTAGCCATTCGGAGATACTGATACTTTACTTTAGCGATACTCCCAAATCGCTTGCCAACTCTAGTAAGTTTGTCATAGTTATACTGCAAATATAAGGTCAATAATTCACAGATTTCTTATTTTATTTCTTCTGTCATTAACAGATTTTTGAAGTTTTTTTTTTGTTATTTTAGTAAATTTCACTGTACCACTAAATAGGAGAGACTACAACGCATATATTGTTTCCCTAAGAAGATTGAATGAAGATAAACAGATTGTTATTGATGTATATAGCTCTTAATTTTATTGAACAAATATGCTAACATATAATGGATGTCAAAAACAAAAATGGAGAACTGATGATAAACTTCTGCACAAATAACAAACTAAGAATAAATAACACATTTTTTGACCAGAAAGACCAACACAAATATACATTTAATAACACCCGTCGACAAAGATCTATAATAGATTATTTTATAACCAACAGAAATATACATCCATCGAAAATAATCGACGTAACATGCCTCAACTCAGCAGATGGACGTAGCGACCATAGCCTACTATTATGTAAAATAAGAACCATCATGAAATACTTCCCACCCAAGAGATCGGCTCCAACACAAACAAAAATCAAAGTCAAAGGACTAAATAATGAATCAACGGAATACTTCGCTGGGATCGCTGGCAATGAAATATTAGAAAACAATAACATCGAGGAAAGCTGGGAAAAACTAAAAAATAACATAATTATCGCAGTAACGAAATCATTTGGGGAGAGAAAAGTAACGAACACTAACATATCAAAAAAGAAAACACCATGGTTTAAAGAGGAAGTGAAGACAAAATGTGAAGAAAAGAAGAAGGCCTTTTTACAATCCAAGACACAACAAACACAACAGGCATACAACCACTATAAACGAATCAGAAATGAAATGAATACTAGACTACTTTTGATCCCTATTTGCTAAAGGTGACCATAATGAACCACCAACACCAGAGGTGGCGACAAACGAAGAAATAAATATTGAAGAGGAAGAGGTAAAGGAAGTATAAAGGAAATTAAAAATAGAAAATCGCCAAGACAGGATAGAATACCGAACGAACTCCTAAAGTACGGAGGATCAGATCTGACCAAACAACTATTAAAACTAATCCAAAAAATAATAGAACAAAACAGAATTCCTCAAGAATGGAGATCAATCATCCTAATACCTCTCTTCAAAAAGGGAGACAAATCGGCCCCGAAAAATTACTGAGGAATTAATTTAACATAACACTAAAATTAACAAACAAAGTGATAACAAATAAACTGAATGAAATTATAACACTAGCAGAGGAACAACAAGGTTTTAGCTCGGGAAGATCATGCACCGATACTATATTTATAATGAAGCAAGTGCAAGAGAAATCTTTGGAATACAACAAACTTGCATATCTATGTTTCGTGTGCCTTAAAAAGACAATTGACCGGGTCAAATTAAAAGACGTTATCATACTTACTGTGCGCAAGAGAGATACCTCTATGAATAATTAAAACGATCAAAAATATATACCAAAACAACACAATAAAAGTAAAAGTCAAAGAACTAATCGACCCTATTGAAGCCGGCAATGGGATAAGACAGATAGATTCCCCAAGTCCTCTATTGTTCAACCTGATTATGGATGAAATAATAAAAAAAGTAAGAACTAAAAAGAATAACAAATGGGAGAAAAAAAACCTAAAATAATCTGCTATGCAGACGACGCAATACTACTCTCTCAAAGTGAAGACGATTTACAACGTATGTTGCACCAATTTAATCTGCACCGCCAGAAAATTTAATGTTAATTTCCCCAAAAAAAGACAAATGCATGGTTACAACAGCAAATTTACTAAGATGTAAATTGGAGCTGGAAGGTCAGATAATAGAACAAGTAAGGTCAGATAATAGAACAAGTGATGGAGTTACATTATCTAGCTACGGAAAGCTTGAAACTTAAGTGGAAGATTAAGTGAATAAAGCAAACAGAGCCGCAGGCTGCCAGAATGAAACAATATGGAGAAATAAAAATATTAGATCAGTAATGACATATGCAGCAGAAACACGACCTGACACAGAGAGGACAAAAAGGATGATAGAAACAGCAGAGATGAAAACACTTAGAAAAATTGATGGCAAGACACTATGGGACAGAGCTAGAAGTACAGATATACGACGTAGATGCAAGGTGGAGAACATAAAGAACTGGATAAGAAATAGAAAAGTAAAATAAAACGAACATATAAGCTGAATGACAACAAATAGAGTATTAAAGACAGCAAGAGACGGTTCCCCAATAGAAAGACGGTCGGTAGGAAGGCCACGAAAAAACGATATAACGACAACTTACTGGAGGCACATTGAAAAACAGACAGGGTCGTGTCTATATAAAAAGAAGAAGAAGAAGAAGAAGAAGAAGAAAAGAAATATGCTAACAATAACTTTATTGGGAATCATCACTGTAATTTGTAATATCAGCATTTAGATTACCATACCAGAGACCTGAGAATGCATAGTAAAATGTAGTATGCAAAACAGGTCGTCCATGGTAGAATAAATTTTTGATAATATTTTTATTTATTCTTCTTTACCTAAATTGAAATGGACTTACACATGCAACATTTAAAATTATAAGATACAAAAATTTAAGCAGCATTAAATGACGGAGAAAACTATCTTCTTCGACCATACTTTAATAAAATTTAATAATTATATGATTTATATTAACGTTACTTATAGGCACGCCTCTGACTTGTAAATTCATTAGTGTTGATGAAAACTATTCACTCGAAAATAATTTTCTTGCACAGATAATTGCTCATTCGGAGCACAGCCAAGCCCGAGTATATTCTGATTAAAACTAAAATCGAAATTTAGACTTATATACACGAAAAGAGTTATTAAAAGCAAATTGGGTGCAGCAAAATACTGTTAGTCGTATGGTCTTAGATCTCACGCTATTTTTAATCAGAAATGAGATTTCACACAAAAAGTACCAGAGTAGGGTATTAAAAAAGCAGCTGTACCTAATAAACTCTGACTTTACTATTACAATTAATGAATTGTTTTGTTAGTGATGTTACTATCGAAAAACCAACGGCAATGGGCCAAAAGCAATGACCAAAAGCACAAAAAATGTATAAACAGTCTACTAGTAACTAGGGAACTAAGAAACGTATTAAGAAAAATACTTTAGAGAATCTAATATATAAGTCAGAGTTAAATATTATAGTCTAAGATCCCACTGCAAAATCACTTCGTTCATAACCTAGTTAATCAAACTCACATTATTACATACATTTAAGAATATAAGAATACATTGATAATAGGTTTCTAGTGAAAAAGTAGCCACAAATAGTTTTAATTAAATTAAATGGTAATTAATTTTTGAACAAAAATTTCGTTCATTTATTTTTTACGTAAAATACGCAGCTCGTGACGTATATGCATGTTTTTTATAACAAATTAAAGCAATTTTTTTTTAATATGATGATATAAGATTGAGTGAGAAATATTGGTCGCAAATTAGGGTGGCCAGCTGTTAAAAATGCGAGGTATCAAAGATAAAGTAAATGAGAGCTATATTAAATAACCCAGCGCCTATACTAAAGACACTTTACTTACCGTTTTAACCCTACATTGGGTATTTCCACCACTGTTTCTTGCATTTGCAGATGTCTTGACATCTGCAAATAAGATTTTAAATGCTGTTTTAGACAAGGTCATTCCAAAGTTCAACCAAAAGTTGCCCCACGTAATCCAAGATATTAATGATGGTTAGGTTGAGATTGCGATTGCCTTCCAAAAATATATATATCAGCGAGGTTCCTACAGCCTCTGCCGCTTCTCGCATTTCGACCGCCATCTTTTTGTGTTCATCCATTCGTCTTCTTTGATGGATCTATCTCTCATTATATGCCGTACATTTTCTTTCCAGGCAACTGAAGGCTTTCCCCTTCTTCTTCTTTGTCGTGGTATGTAATTTAAAGCTTTCTTTGGCCATATATCTTCATTCATTCGCTTCACGTGACCATACCACACTAGTTGTCTCGTTTCAATTCTTTCTACACTGGAATATAAAGTGTTTGTCCTCCTTCTAATATCTTCATTCCTGATATGATCTTTTTTGGATAAACTACACGCTCTCCTTAGAAAATCCATTTCTACGACTTCTATTATTTTCTATCTTTTTGCGTGATCTGGCAAACTTCTGCCCTATAAGTCATAATAGGCTCTACCAAGATTCGATAGATTGTCACTAATATCTTTAGACCATAGTAGAGAGTTTAGAATGATTACCGCTTTTTTTCCCTGCTGCGTTGTTTTCGATGTCTCTTTTGGTAGTGCCTTCTTTAGATATTATAAATCCGAGATATTTATAGCCTTCCAAGAATATTCCAGATATTTTCTATGCGATTAAGGTCAGCGCTATGTACTGGCTCTAACTAATTAGACTGAACGAGCTCTAGCATTATCGTGAATATTTTGACTAATATAAGGGAGAAAAAAATCACATGATATTGAAGTATGTCCAAAATGTAGCGTTCCGTGTTTGCTGTTAATAAAATGCTCCTTCATACCATAAGCGAGCTTCCACCACAATAAAATGGTATTCCTTATGTTAAATTTTACACATAGTTTATTTGGCTATCTAAAAACACGAAATCGTAATTGCAAGAAAAAGTGTGACTCTTATGTCCATAGAACTCGCTCCCAATCGGTTTCTTTTAATTTACGTACTTCCTGACAAAATTTAACTGTGCTCTACGATTAACGCTGGAACTTGGACAGCAATACCAGGATGCAAATTTTCTTTCTAGAAGATGTTGTTGAACTGTTTTTAGGCCTGGATCATAATTATCATCATCAACCTGTATGCGTTCACTACTGGACATAGGTCTCCCTCAGCTCTTTCCATCTATCTGTCTTGTGCGGCTTACATTCAGTTATTGCTAACACGCTTCAGGTCGTCTATCCATCGAGTTCTCATCGAGCAGAGGGCGTCCTCTGCTCCGCATTGCTTCTTGTCTTGGTCTCGTATACGTTTTGTCCATCGATTGTCTGATAATCTGGCGACGTGTCCTGCCAATTCCATTTTAGCGACTCATTTTTTCGATGGAATGTCTTGTTTTTGTTCTACGACGTATTTTTTCGTTTGGGATTCGGTCTCTAAATCATAGCCCTCTAAGTCACACGAATCTTATTTACTATCTTTTTTGTGAGTATTAATGTTTCCGCTTCATAAGTGAATACACGTAACAGACATTGGTCAAAGATTTTCTACCAAACGCTGCCCAGGCTAATCCTATGCAACGTGGGAGCTCACATGTCTGGTTATCTCTGCCCAACTAAATTCTATGTCCTAAGTACTTATACGATGTAGTCTGCATAATTTTCTTTCCATAAACAGCAATATTTCGATTTAGCACCAGATTGGTCATTATTTGCGTCTTGTTCATATTAATCTTTAGGCCGACCTCGAAGGAATAATTTTTCAAACATTATTGTTGCATCATCTATACCTATACGATCGGCTATGAGGACAATGTCATCTCAAATTACTAAGCTTCTTTTCATAAATGTTGATACCATGCTCGTTCAGATGTGCTTTCTTACAGGTATGTTCTAAAAGCGTCGCGAATAGCTTTGGATAGACAGTATTTCCTTGCCATACTTCTCGCTGTATACAGAATTTATTTGTTTCTTGTTCAGATAGTCTTACGCTAGCTGTGGCATTTTGGTAGATATATTTGATTATGTTAGTGTACCGATGGTCTATTCGGCATTCTGTCAATGCTTTTAACATTTTCTGATGGCTTATGGTATCGAATGCTTTCTCGTAGTCGGCAAATATCAGTGCCAATGGTTTGTTGTATTTTGCAGACTTCTCTATCAGGTTCTTTATCACTAGGTGGTCATTAGTGCTATATCCCGATCTAAATCCAGCTTGTTCTCTAGGCTAGAAGTCTTATTTAGCGTCCAGTCTTTTTTTGACAATTTATGTGAAAACTTTACATATGTGTGAAAGCAAACTGATAAGACGGTAGTTTTTTAGATTTTTAATTTCTCCTTGCTTGTGTAATAAAATAATGACTACATTGTTTTATTGAGAAGAAGTTTTTCCTTGGTAGATGTATTCGGTGAAAAGCTTGGACAAAGCCTAGATAATTTTATTTCCACCTAGTTCCACCTAGGATTTGTTATTTTTCATTTCTAAAAGTGCCGTTTTGATTTCGTGTGGAGTTATTTCAGGCATTAATTCTGATCCCTGGTTTGTGATTTTGGGCAAGGGCTGATCTTGCCTTTCGTCGGTTACTTCTAGATACCACTTTTATTTTAAAACTGAGATTGCAACTATGACATTGTTACAAACCGTTGACTTAGACCGGAAAGCCTTAAAAAACAATCTTGAGCGGAGGTCGTGACATGGCTTCTGCCTTTTGGTCCAATTCTTTTGGTATTCTTATTAGTTCCTATCCAAGTGCCGACATAGGATCAGATCACAATCCAGAATAACAAATGCACAAATCGATACAAGTAAATTAAGGAATCCACACATAGGGCAACGCCTGGCAGAGGAAATCAACAACGGATTAATGAATGTTAAAGAAGACGTTATTACGACGAATGTTAATTCTACAAAATATTCAGACGGATAAAAAATGGTTATTAATAAAGACAGAAATAGATAAAAGTCAAAAAGAAATTCTAATACCAACCAAATAGAAAAAGAAGCAATGGATGACGGAAGAAATTTTAGATTTAATGGAAGAAAGACGTCAATATAAAAACAAAGATAATCAGATGTACAAAAAAGTGGATAAACAAATAAACTACAGAATTAAGAAAGCGAAAGAACAATGGTTAAAATAACAATGCGTAGAAATAGAAGAATACCAGAAAGGACATGATAGTTTTAACATACATAAAAAAATTAAAGAATTAACTCACAACAATAGAACAAGAAAACCGAGAATACTAAAAGATGCAAATAGGAAACTTGTGTTGAATACTAACGACAAATTAAAGAGATGGACAGAATACATCAATGAACTGTTCAAAGACAATAGAACAGAACAGATGAAGATAGAAGTAGAAGAGGATATGCTTTTAAAGATATTAAAAGAGGAAATCAAAATGGCATTAAAAAAGAGCAAAAATGGTAAAGCAGTAGGTTCAGACCAAATCCCTATAGAAACCTTAAAATGCATAAATGATGAAACCTTAGACATTATAGTAGACTTATTTAACTCAGTATACAAAACAGGACACATACCGAAACAATGGTTATTCTCCACTTTTTGTACTATCCCAAAAAATCCAAACTCCAAATATTGCAGTGAATACAGAACAATATCACTAATAAGTCACATTCTCAAAATATTCCTGAAAATAATACATGGTTGTATAAATAAAAAACTGAAAGAAGGAATAGATAATAGTCAGTTTGGGTTCAGAAACGGACTAGGGAACCAGAGAAGCGTTATTTGCTTTTAATGTGTTAGCTCAAAGATGCATTAATATGAATGTTGATGTGCATGTTTGTTACGTTGATTTTGAAAAAGCATTTGACAAAGTAAGACATGAAAAATTAGTCCAAATTCTATAGACAAAAACCTAGACCATAGGGACTTATGAATAATAACAAACCTCTACTAAAATCAAAGAGCACAAATCGTAATAGATAACGAACCCAGTCCAGAAATTGAAACCAGGAGAGGAGTTAGACAGTAATGTATTATGTCCCCATTACTATTTAATGTATAAGCATTACTATCCCAAAGTGAAGGAATAATAATTACCGGAAGATCTATTAACAACATAAGATATGCAGATGACACCGTGATTATGGCAAGCTCTGCTGAACAACTCCAATTACTGCTAAACAAAACAAACAGCTTTTGTGAAAAATATGGACTAAAAATGAATATAAAAGAGACCAAATATATGATAATAACAAAGAAAATAAATATACCAACAAACATACATGTGGGAAATGTACCGGTAAAATGGGTTGATAAATACAAATACCTAGGAACCTGGATTTCAGACAATAATGATCAAATAAGCGAAATAAGAGCCAGGATAGAAATAGCAAGAAATGCGTTTGTAAAAATGAAAACAATTCTCTGCAACAAAGACCTTAGGTTAGAACTGAGAGTAAGAGCACTGAGATGCTACGTGTTTTCGATACTGCAATATGGACTTGAAAGCTGGACATTAAAGCAAGATCACATAAATAAGTTACAGTCCTTTGAAATGTGGTGTTACAGGAGGATACTTAGAATAGCATAGACACAGAAGAAAACTAACACGGATGTATTGCGAGAAATGGGCAAAGGACACGTGATGAGGCGACAGCGATATGAACTGCTAAGGCTGATAATACAGGGAAAGATAAGAGGAGGAAGAAGTATAGGAAGAAGGAGAGTGTCATGGTTGAAGAATTTAAGGGACTGGTTTAAATGCAGTTCTGTAGAACTCTTCAGAGCAGCAGTAGATAGAGTAAAGATAGTGATGATGATATCCAACCTCCGATCGGGAGACGGCACTTAAAGAAGAAGATTAGTTACCTTGTATCGTTCAACTATTCGCAATACTGATTTATTGGACACACTAAATCTTTCACTTATTCGTCGATAACTTTATTGTTAAAAGAAATATTATACAGGAGACTTCCAAAAATAGGTGAAATACTGCACAGTATATAATAAAGTGATAATTTTCTGAAAATATTAGTTGGTGTATATCCATTGTTTATTTAAATGTTCACAATTGTCAGATATTAAATTTCAGTCTTATCCATCGTTGAATATCAGATATTAACAATAAATATTCCTAATATGTTAGACAATTTTAACAAACTTAATTAAGTCACGTAAAACTTATTATATTTACATAAAATCAACAATTTATAAAATTTTGGACAGTTTTGTTTTTGTAATACCCTCTAAAATTTGTAACGCTCTAAAAACATAAAGGTGCTTGAAATTAGTCTGAAACTTAAATTAAAACATTTTAGGTTCTGGGCACTTTGACACATGAGAAAGATTGATTGTAGATTTACAAATTAAGGATACACACACAAAACCGGCGTCTCGACATGAAACATTAATCAAATAGAGAATAAAATCTAAATATTGGTTACGTGTTACAGTTTTCTTTAGGTTATTTCTTTTGTTTTAATTTTTATTAAACTTGTATTGTCAAAATATTATATTTTTTTTCTTATTGCATTTTGACTTATCAGTGTTACTTTCAATAAAATAAAAAAAATATGTATACACGGTTCACAATTTGTTGAAAGCTCACTACAAGTTTAACCCTAATTAGAAAACTGAAATAGAGAGAGGATAGGTAATACGATATAATAGTAAAAACCAACCTAAAACTGACGGTTTAAGACGTTTTCGACTAACCCACCATATATCTGAAGACTCTGAGATAGCGCGT
>NW_027313035.1:0-2500 GCF_040954645.1 Diabrotica undecimpunctata
CGCGCTATCTCAGAGTTTTATCCCTTAAGGACCAACGTGACAGTGTTTTTTAATTCTAGGAATCAAATAAGAAAAACTGTTTCTAAAACCAATAACTTTTCAAAACACCTCTATCTTCCTATGACTGTCTTTTGAAAATTTTAAGTTTTCACTTTTTATAATATGTATATATATATATATATATATATATATATATATATATATATATATATATATATATATATATTAAAGATTATACTTACTCGCCGAACACATTTAAGGGTCCTTTGAACAACCAGGCTCGTCTTTTTTCTTTTGTTGTTTTGGAATATTAAATTTTTCTTCCAGATCTTCTAAATTCTCCGTCTACAAAATATTTATAAAGATATTAAAAGCCTTAGAGATAATTTAGTATTATACAGGGATAGTCACACATTGGGTATATTCATTTGATTTTTTATAATGCTAAAGCAGATCAAGTTTTATTCCAAAGGGGACATCATAGATAGTTATAGATATCTGTTATTTACCCACACCCTTCCTTCCAGTACCACAAACATTTAATTTTAAATAGCAAATATACCATGTGGCACATCATTAAACAGATATTTTGTTGGATAATTTGGGCATCTAGTATAATTCAAAGTTATATCTTCGGCGCCATAGACCATTTTCATTTAAGGTCCAAAAAATATTTCAAAGTATTTCTCTCAAAGATACCAAATAGTTTTTCGCGGTTTGGAATAAAGTTCATGTTTCAGCCCCATATATCAAAACTGGTCTTTGGTTCTCCACGAACGATTAATTACCAATACATTTGAACACCCAAAATGTGAGATATAACAATTTTACGGAGCAATGGACTTTGAAAACAAAAAGAGATTTTAGGAAATGATTTGAAAGAAAACGAGAGATTAGGTTTTGGAAAAAGGACGAATTTCCATACGAGATTTGGAAAAGAAAGTTTGTTTTAATTTTCTTTGTAGAGTTATTAAAGAAAAATAAGTTTTGGTGTTTTTTCAGGTTTGATAAAAAGTGAATAGTGGAAAAAGTTTTTGTGGTAGTAGCCAAGCAACACAAGACACCAACAGATGGTCTCATAAAGTGACATTCTGGAGACCTCGAGAAACAAAAAGAAGCGTGGGAAGACCCAAAAACAGATGGATAGACGATATAACAGCTGTAGCTGGAAAACAATGGATGAGAATTGCAAAAGATAGGGAAGCGTGGAAACAATTGGAGGAGGCCTATGTCCAACAATGGATGAATGAAGGCTGAAGAAGAAGAAGAAGAAGAAGAAGCCAAGCAGTGTAAAGCAGATATTTTCTAACAAATTCCAAGTTTTTTTTTTAATACAACCAATTATCTGAGACGAGGCTGTCATTGTTTTTTTAAGAGACTACCAGGTTTGGAGAGCTGGAAGCAGCATTTGATTGTCAATATTTTATTTCGATAAGAGATAAAGTCTTTGGACAAAGATCGATCGAGCGAGCACCTTGAACTAGGAGAAGCAGGATTTTAAGAAGAGGAAGCACTGTCAATTTGCAGAATAAATTTTGGTTTAAAATTTTCAAAAGACAGTCATAGGAAGATAGAGGTGTTTTGAAAAGTTATTGGTTTTAGAAACAGTTTTTCTTATTTGATTCCTAGAATTAAAAAACACTGTCACGTTGGTCCTTAAGGGATAAAAAGGGCCAACTCTCGAACTCATGAAAATCACTAACTTTCCACTATATTTTATATAAATTTATACATGTACATTGTTACAGGTCTACGAGGAGTTTGTTACGTTGTGTACACATCTCGAACAGTAAATATACAATAATAATTCTCTTTCACGTTTTGTATATTCTCTCAGGGTTATCCTATCGGACATTGAATCTACGTGATATAAGGCAAGGCTGTGTATAAAAAATAAGTGTATGTGAATCAAACATAACTGATCGTGTCATGACCCACTTTTGACAACATATATGATTTAAGATATTTTATATAACATTACAATGTAAGGGTTTATACCCTTACTGTACACCTCCCATCGGGAAAAAACATGAAAGCAATGGAAAATCGTTGCGCTTCATTTTTCCATTCGTATGTTTGGTGTTAAGGTATATATAGTCTGTTTCTCTTAAAAATTAAAAAAAAATCGTTTACAATAATTACTAACCCACTAAATACTAAGTAATGTTCTTGCAATTCTCACTTAGGCACTTTTCACTTTATACTTTGCGCTATTGTTTACCCTGTATTTATTATTTATTTAACCAGTATACAGCTTAATATTGTTCTTATGAATTAATAAGTGTTTATTGTTTTTATTTATGATAATGTTAGGTGCTTTCTCTCCGAGAACTGTATATGGACCCAAAAACAAAGGATCTAGTTTAGAAGACGACTCTTTCCTAACTAATACCTTGTCTCCGTGTTTTTATATTACTGTGCCTGTTTTGGCATTATATCTTCTTTTACTTAATAAGTGTTTATTGTTTTTATTTATGATAATGTTAGGTGCTTTCTCTCC
>NW_027313035.1:7500-24099 GCF_040954645.1 Diabrotica undecimpunctata
ATAATACCAAACGAGTAGCTAAGCGCGGAACATGCATAGGTGTTTAGTGCCTTAAACAAATTTTTACTATTAAGGTGTGAACGAAGCAGCTGTTTTACCCTTCGTATAAACTCAGTTGTTATCTCAGTTTTCATTTGCTTATGATCAATCTTCCGCGCTTGCTTTATTCCGATGTATTTATACATATCATTTTCACCCATAGCCTCGATGTTCTGGCCGTTTTGCATATCGAATCCACCGGGCTGAACCTTTCCTTTAATTATATTTAAGACACGGCACTTATCAAGGCCGAAGTGCATACTAATGTCATTAGAGAAATTTTCCACTGTTTTCAGCATCTGATCCAGGTGGCATCGAGTAGAAGCCAATAGTTTTAAATCATCCATATACAATAGATGATTAAGCTTTGCAACAACAGTAGTGTTATTTTTGATGCTAAAACCTGTGTCAGTTGAGTTCAGTAGCTGGGATAGGGGGTTCATCGCTAGACAAAACCACAGGGGGCTCAACGAGTCTCCTTGAAATAGGCCCCGGTTGATTGCACTATTTTCAGTTTCTATATTGTTTTCACCAGGTATTTGGAGGTGAATTTTTGTCTTCCAATCTGACATTATATGTTTTAAAAAGGTCACTATGTTATCATCGACTTTATATATTTTTAATATATCTACAAGCCATTCATGCGGCACCGAATCAAACGCTTTCTTGTAGTGGATGAAAGCAGTAAAGAGATTCCTTTTTTTGCTATATGCTTGGTTAGAAATGACAGAGTCGATGATAAGTTGTTCTTTGCAGCCCTTAGCGCACCCTTTCTGTTGGGGTTCTATGATATTGTTTAGAGCACAGTGTTGGTAGATACGCCGGGCTACACAGGATGTGAGCAATTTATACAGAGTTGGAAGACAAGTAAACGCGCTATCTCAGAGTGGATCTTGGGTGTTATTTTGATCTTTTGGTATTAAATAAGTTGTTCCCTGGGTTAGGAAAGATGGTATTTCCTGCGGATTAGAAATACTGTGATTAATTAATGCTGATAAGCACTCATGAATACTCCAAAACTTCTTAATCCAGAAGTTTTGAATGCCGTCTGGTCCAGGAGATTTCCAGTTATGCAGCTCTTTGATAATATTTGAAACTTCTTCAGTAGTAAAGGGTTCGTAGGGAGCAGTAACGTAGTGTTGGCAGTTGTGCGCCGTATCTTCAATCCATCCATTGGTGTTAAGAGCAGCTGGTGTGGAAAGTTGATTTCCCCAAAACTCATGGATTTCTTCTTGGCTTGGGTACGATTTATTGGCACTTTCTGCAGTAGAATTGAGTTTCCGATAGAACGCCTTCTCGGCATTCTCAAAAAGCATATTGTCGGATTTTCGTTTGTTACTAATTTTGTAACTCCTTAGTCGGCCTGAGTAAACGGAAAGTTTTTGTTTTAATGTATCCGTATAATGTATTATTTTATTATTATTATTCCAGATTTAGCCATACGGCTCACACTCCCTCTAAGGGGAAAATTCACTCATCCCAGATACCTACGGTATCAAAAGGATTGAGCTCTGGTGGGACTCTTTCCATGTTATCGAGTCCTAGGTGACTTGGTATGTCGGTGTATCTCCCAAAAATTTTCGTACGCATCTGGACGTCGAAAGTAACACAGCTTTCTGCATAATCTTATATAGATGTTCATTTAGACCCAGCTTTTTTATGTTTTCTAGGAGGCTCTTCGGGATGACTCCAGTGGTAGAAAGAATAATAGGTATCGTCTGGGTACTTTCCATTCTCCATTGTCTCCTGATTTGTATTTCTAGATCTCTGTACTTGGCGATCTTTTCGCTGTATTTAACACGTAAATTATTGGTGTTGGGTATCGCCACATCAATAAGTGTTGTTTGCTTAGTAATTTTATTAACTAGTATGAGATCGGGTCTATTATGGGCCACTGGTTGGTCTGTAAGCACAGTGCGGTCCCAGTATAGCTTGTAGTTGTCATTTTCAAGCATTCTATCAGGGACGTATTGATAATAAGGAAGATGGTCGGTTTGGAGAAGTCCCAGTTTGTCAGCTAGTTCTTGGTGGATAATCTTTCCTACTGAGTCATGACGGTCTTTATAATCAGTACCGACAAATGCCTGGCAGCCACCGGTAAGATGTTGGATAGTTTCTTGGGCTTGGCATCCATATCGGCATTTGTCATTTTGTACTTGAGGATCTTTAACAATATATTTCAGGTAATTTTTAGTTGGAATAACCTGATCCTGAATGGCAAGTAGGAAACCTTCAGTCTCGGGAAACATCTTTCCTGATGTTAACCAATTATTATTAATTAATTATTATTAATTATTAATTATTATCCCAGATTTAGCCATACGGCTCTCACTCCCTCTAAGGGGAAAATTCACTCATCCCAGATACCTACGGTATCAAAAGGATTGAGCTCTGGTGGGACTCTTTCCGTGTTATCGAGCCCTAGGTGACTTGGTATGCTGGAGTATCTCCCAAAAATTTTCGTACACATCTGGATGTTGAGAGAAGTACAGCTTTCTGCATGGTCTTGTAGAGATGTTCATTCAGACCTAGCTTTCTTATGTTTTCTAGGAGGTTCTTCGGAATAACTCCAGTAGTAGAGAGAATAATAGGTATTGTCTGGGTACTTTCCATTCTCCACTGTCTTCGTATTTGAATTTCCAGATCCCTGTATTTGGCGATCTTTTCGTTTTGTTTAATACAAAGATTATTGTTGTTAGGTATCGCCACATCAATTAGTGTTGTTTGTTTCTTTAGTTTATTAACTATTATGAGATCTGGTCTATTATGTGCCACTGTTTGGTCTGTGAGCACAGTGCTGGTCCCAGTATAGCTTGTAGTTATCATTCTCAAGTATACTTTCAGGAACGTATTGATAATATGGGAGATGGTTTGTTTGGAGAAGTTCCAGTTTGATGGCTATCTCTTGATGAAGGATCTTTCCTACTGAGTCGTGCCGTTCCTTATATTCAGTTGCAGCAAATGCCTGGCAACCCCCGGTAATGTGTTGGATGGTTTCTTGAGCTTGACATCCATATCGGCATTTGTCATTTTGGACCTGAGGGTCTTTGACGATATATTTCAGGTAATTTTTTGTTGGTATAACCTGATCCTGAATGGCGAGTAATGAACCTTCTGTTTCAGGGAACAACTTTCCTGATGTCAGCCAATAGTTCGACGCTTTATTGTCGACGTGGTCTTGACTGACCTCATTAGGATGTCGCCCGTGAAGAGGTTTACCCATCCAGGTGCGCATTTTTTCGTCCTTAGTAAGATGGTTTATGCGCATTTCTGGTTCCCCCAGTTTGATCGGTGTTGTATCATCTACTGCACAAATCGCGCGATGTAGAGTAGATGTCTCAGCCCTGCACCTGAAAATAAGTTCTTAAATTAGTAATGTGTTTTTCTAGTTGCTCACTTATATCCATAAGTCCTCGTCCTCCTAAATACCGCGGTAATGTCGTTCTTTCTATTGCACTTCGAGGATGGTGTTTTTGTGCCTTTGTGAGGTGTGTTCGTACTTTTCGCTGAAGATTTTCTATATCCGTTTTTGTCCACTTAACAATACCAAACGAGTAGCTAAGCGCGGAACATGCATAGGTGTTTAGTGCCTTAAACAAATTTTTACTATTAAGGTGTGAACGAAGCAGCTGTTTTACCCTTCGTATAAACTCAGTTGTTATCTCAGTTTTCATTTGCTTATGGTCAATCTTGCGCGCTTGCTTTATTCCGAGGTATTTATACATATCATTTTCACCCATGGCCTCGATGTTCTGGCCGTTTTGCATATCGAATCCACCGGGCTGAACCTTTCCTTTAATTATATTTAAGACACGGCACTTATCAAGGCCGAAGTGCATACTAATGTCATTAGAGAAATTTTCCACTGTTTTCAGCATCTGATCCAGGTGGCATCGAGTAGAAGCCAATAGTTTTAAATCATCCATATACAATAGATGATTAAGCTTTGCCACAACAGTAGTGTTATTTTTGATGCTAAAAACCTGTGTCAGTTGAGTTCAGTAGCTGGGATAGGGGGTTCATCGCTAGACAAAACCACAGTGGGCTCAACGAGTCTCCTTGAAATAGGCCCCGGTTGATTGCAATATTTTCAGTTTCGATATTGTTTTCACCAGGTATTTGGAGGTGAATTTTTGTCTTCCAATCTGCCATTATATGTTTTAAAAAGGTCACTATGTTATCATCGACTTTATATATTTTTAATATATCTACAAGCCATTTATGCGGCACTGAATCAAACGCTTTCTTGTAGTCGATGAAAGCAGTAAAGAGATTCCTTTTTTTGCTATATGCTTGGTTAGAAATGACAGAGTCGATGATAAGTTGTTCTTTGCAGCCCATGGAACCCTTAGCGCACCCTTTCTGTTGGGGCTCTATGATATTGTTTAGAGCACAGTGTTGGTAGATACGCCGGGCTACACAGGATGTGAGCAATTTATACAGAGTTGGAAGACAAGTAATTGGGCGATATTTGGTTGGATCTTGGGTGTTATTTTGATCTTTTGGTATTAAATAAGTTGTTCCCTGGGTTAGGAAAGATGGTATTTCCTGCGGATTAGAAATACTGTGATTAATTAATGCTGATAAGCACTCATGAATACTCCAAAACTTCTTAAGCCAGAAGTTTTGAATGCCGTCTGGTCCAGGAGATTTCCAGTTATGAAGCTCTTTGATAATATTTGAAACTTCTTCAGTAGTAAAGGGTTCGTAGGGAGTAGTAACGTAGTGTTGGCAGTTGTGCGCCGTATCTTCAATCCATCCAGCATTGGTGTTAAGAGCAGCTGGTGTGGAAAGTTGATTTCCCCAAAACTCATGAATTTCTTCTTGGCTTGGGTACGATTTATTGGCACTTTATGCAGTAGAATTGAGTTTCCGATAGAACGCCTTCTCGGCATTCTCAAAAAGCATATTGTCGGATTTTCGTTTGTTACTAATTTTGTATCTCCTTAGTCGGCCTGAGTAAACGGAAAGTTTTTGTTTTAATGTATCCAGGCACTATTGTGCTGTGTTGTTTGCTGGATTATATTGTGAGTGTCTTGCGGGGGTTATCATTATTTCTTCAGCTCTTCTGATTACTCTTCTACTTGTTGTCCCTCGAACATATTCCGTGATTTGACCAATGTCCCTACGTAATGTTTCAATTTTAATAAGCAGCCGTTTTTCCCAAGGTGCAACTCTCTTATATGTCCTTTCGATATTAGTACCCCGTCGTGTTCTGATCTTAATGCCCATTACATTAGCAATTGCTGTTGCTGCACAGTAAATCAGCATATGCAAATATTCTAATGTATGAGCTTCCACGATATAATTGGGTAGGACTTCAGTGTTCATAAATTGTAACAGCGCACCTAGTTTCTTACAAGAGTTTATTTTTGGTAGCTGTGGTCTGCTAAGTGGATTTGTTCCATTAAACTCTTGTACGGCACGTGCCATTTCTCTCACCAGGCTATCGTGCAACTCGCTGTTGTCCTGCTGCGTATTTACAGGTTGAGTTTGTTGCATGAGAGGCTCAGGAATCTGCTCATTAGGGATTTCATTATGGACTTGATCCACAACTAGCTCTTGGTGATGTATCTCCCGTTCGACTTCGCTTTTGATGGTATCGCGTCTAGTCTCTGGGATAAGATTATTTCTTATAATTACCCGGTATTGATCTGCTATTCGCTGTTCAGTGACTTGAATCTCTGGGTACTCCCTGCAAAATTCGGCATACAAATGTTGTCGATAGCCGATCGTTTCTCGACCGAGGTTCGTCACCTTGTAATAGAAACGCAAAATGTTTTCATTTATAGACACAGTCCATTTCATGCGCTGCCTCGGTCGTCCCGCTTGAGTGAGCGCCGGCTGGTGTTCCAGCGCAGCACCTTCAGCGAGTGGAGCTCTTGTTGTTGTTTGGCTCTCTTGTGGTTGTTGTTGTTGGGCTGTAGCTGATTGTATGACAGGGGCCCGCCTCCTCAACACCCTGCCACCGACGTCCCGCATGCTGTCACGTCCAGCGCCGGCTCCAGACGTGCCCTGGCGATCCCCAGGCAGCGACCCTAAACATAAATCATTAATCTCCATTTTCATGGGTGTGCATTTTATACCTACTGCCAGGTGTCAGTTTTTGTTCCACGGCAGGTATCCCTGCTACCCTCTGGTATCGGTTCTAAGAATACCCAGAGAGCATCCCCCATTCGCAGTGGGCCGCGCCTGATAGAAGAACTGACAAAAACTCCCACAGGTAATTATTATTATTATTTTTATTATTATTATTATTATTATTCAGATTTAGCCATACGGCTCACACTCCCTCTAAGGGGAAAATTCACTCATCCCAGATACCTACGGTATCAAAAGGATTGAGCTCTGGTGGGACTCTTTCCATGTTATCGAGTCCTAGGTGACTTGGTACATCGGTGTATCTCCCAAAAATTTTCGAACGCATCTGGACGTCGAAAGTAGCACAGCTTTCTGCATGATCTTATATAGATGTTCATTTAGACCCAGCTTTCTTATGTTTTCTAGAAGGTTCTTCGGGATGACTCCAGTGGTAGAAAGAATAATAGGTATCGTCTGGGTACTTTCCATTCTCCATTGTCTCCTTATTTGTATTTCCAGATCTCTGTACTTGGCGATCTTTTCGTTGTACTTAACACGCAGATTATTGTTGTTAGGTATCGCCACATCGATTAGTGTTGTTTGTCTTGTAAGTTTATTAACTAGCACGAGATCTGGTCTGTTATGTGCTACAGTTTGGTCTGTGAGCACAGTGCGATCCCAGTATAGCTTGTAGTTGTCATTCTCAAGCATACTCTCAGGAACGTATTGATAATATGGGAGATGGTTTGTTTGTAGAAGTCCCAGTTTAAAAGCTATCTCTTGATGGAGGATCTTTCCTACTGAGTCATGCCGTTCCTTACGCTATCTCAGAGTTGGTTTCTTGGGCTTGACATCCATATCGGCATTTGTCGTTTTGGACCTGAGGGGTCTTTGACGATATATTTCAGGTAATTTTTTGTTGGTATAACCTGATTCCTGAATGGCCAGTAGTGAACCTTCTGTTTCAGGGAACATCTTTCCTGATGTCAGCCAATAGTTCGACGCTATATTGTCGACATGGTCTTGACTGACCCTCATGGGGATGTCGCCCCGTGCAGAGGTTTACCTATCCAGGTGCGCATTTTTTCGTCCTTAGTAAGATGGTTTATGCGCATTTCTGGTTCCCTCAGTTTGATCGGTGTTGTATCATCTACTGCGCAAATCGCGCGATGTAGAGTAGATGTCTCAGGCCTGCACCTGAAAATAAGTTCTTAAAATTAGTAATTTGTTTTTCTAGTTGCTCACTTATATCCATAAGTCCTCGTCCTCCTAAATACCGCGGTAATGTCGTTTCTTTCTACTGCACTTCGAGGATGGTGTTTTTTGTGCCTTTGTGAGGTGTGTTCGTACTTTTCGCTGAAGATTTTCTATATCGGTTTTTTGTCCACTTAACAATTACCAAATGAGTAGCTAAGCGCGGAACATGCGTAGGTGTTTTAGTGCCTTAAAACAAATTTTTACTGTTAAGATGTGAACGAAGCAGCTGTTTTTACCCTTCGTATAAAACTCAGTAAACTTATTATTATTATTATCCAGATTTAGCCATACGGCTCACACTCCCTCTAAGGGGAAAATTTCACTCATCCCAGATACCTACGGTATCAAAAGGATTGAGCTCTGGTGGGACTCTTTCCGTGTTATCGAGCCCTAGGTGACTTGGTATGCTGGAGTATCTCCCAGAAATTTTCGTACACACCTGGACGTTGAGAGTAGTACAGCTTTCTGGATGGTCTTGTAGAGATGTTCATTCAGACCTAGCTTTTTTATGTTTTCTAGGAGGTTCTTTGGAATGACTCCAGTAGTAGAGAGAATAATAGGTATTTATTATTATTATCCAGATTTAGCCATACGGCTCACACTCCCTCTAAGGGGAAAATTCACTCATCCCAGATACCTACGGTATCAAAAGGATTGAGCTTCTGGTGGGACTCTTTCCCGTGTTATCGAGCCCTAGGTGACTTGGTATGCTGGAGTATCTCCCAGAAATTTTCGTACACATCTGGGACGTTGAGAGTAGTACAGCTTTCTGGATGGTCTTGTAGAGATGTTCATTCAGACCTAGCTTTTTTATGTTTTCTAGGAGGTTTTTTGGAATGACTTCAGTAGTAGAGAGAATAATAGGTATTGTCTGGGTACTTTCCATTCTCCACTGTCTTCGTATTTGAATTTCCAGATCCCTGTATTTGGCGATTTTTTTCGTTCTGTTTAAACACGAAGATTATTGTTGTTGGGTATCGCCACATCAATTAATGTTGTTTGTCTCTTTAGTTTATTAACAAGTATGAGATCCGGTCTATTATGTGCCACTGTTTGATCTGTGAGCACAGTGCGGTCCCAGTATAGCTTGTAGTTGTCATTCTCAAGTATACTCTCAGGAACGTATTGATAATATGGAAGATGGTTTGTTTGAAGAAGTCCCAGTTTGATAGCTATCTCTTGATGAATGATCTTTCCTACTGAGTCGTGCCGTTCCTTATATTCAGTTGCAGCAAATTATTATTATATTATCCAGATTTAGCCATACGGCTCACACTCCCTCTAAGGGGAAAAATTCACTCATCCCAGATACCTACGGTATCAAAAGGATTGAAGCTCTGGTGGGGACTCTTTCCATGTTATCGAGTCCTAGGTGACTTGGTATGTCGGTGTATCTCCCAAAAATTTTCGTACGCATCTGGACGTCGAAAGTAACACAGCTTTCTGCATAATCTTATATAGATGTTCGTTTAGACCCCAGCTTTTTTATGTTTTCTAGGAGGCTCTTCGGGATGACTCCAGTGGTAGAAAGAATAATGGGTATCGTCCTGGGTACTTTCCATTCTCCATTGTCTCCTGATTTGTATTTCTAGATCTCTGTACTTGGCGATCTTTTCGTTGTATTTAACACGTAAATTATTGGTGTTGGGTATCGCCACATCAATAAGTGTTGTTTGCCTAGTAATTTTATTAACTAGTATGAGATCGGGTCTATTATGGGCCACTGGTTGGTCTGTAAGCACAGTGGCGGTCCCCAGTATAGCTTGTAGTTGTCATTTTCAAGCATTCTATCAGGGGACGTATTGATAATAAGGAAGATGGTCGGTTTGGAGAAGTCCCAGTTTGTCAGCTAGTTCTTGGTGGATAATCTTTCCTACTGAGTCATGGCGTTTCTTTATAATCAGTACCGACAAATGCCTGGCAGCCACCGGTAAGATGTTGGATGGTTTCTTGGGCTTGGCATCCATATCGGCATTTGTCATTTTGGACTTGAGGATCTTTAATAATATATTTCAGGTAATTTTTAGTTGGAATAACCTGATCCTGAATGGCAAGTAGGAAACCCTTAGTCTCGGGAAACATCTTTCCTGATGTCAACCAATAGTTCGACGCTGTATTGTCGACATATTCTTGGCTGATCTCATTGAGATGTCGCCCATGCAGAGGTTTACTCATCCAGGTGCGCATTTTGTCTTCTTTAGGTCAGGTGGTTTATGCGCATTTCTTGTTTCCCTCAGTTTAAGCGGTGTCGTATCATCTACTGCGCAAATTGCTCGATGTAAAGTAGATGTCTCAGCCTGTACCTGAAAATAAGTTCTTAAATTAGCAATTTGTTTATCCAATTGCTCACCTATATCCATAAGTCCTCTTCCCCCTTGATACCGCGGTAATGTTGTTCTGTCTACTGCACCTGCGTGGGTGATGTTTTTGCGCCTTTGTGAGAAGTGTTCTTACTTTCCGCTGAAGGACCCTCTATATCTGTTTTTTGACCACTTTATAATACCAAATGAGTAGCTCAGCGCGGAACAGGCGTACGTATTTAATGCCTTAAACAAATTTTTACTATTAAGATATGACCGATTTAGTTGTCTTACTCTTCGTACGAACTCCGAAGTTAGTTTCAGTTTTCATTTGTTTATGGTCAATTTTTCCGCGCTTGTTTTACTCCGAGATATTTATACATATCATTTTCACCCATTGCCTCGATGTTTTGGCCATCTTGCATATCGAAACCTCCGGGCTGAATCTTTCCTCTGACTATATTTAGTATACGGCACTTGTCTAGTCCAAAATTCATACTGATATCATTTGAGAAATTTTCTACAGTTTTTTAGCATCTCATCTAGGTGGTTTCGAGTGGAAGCCATTAATTTTTAAATCATCCATATACAACAGATGATTAAGCTTCGCTACAACAGTGTTGTTGTTTTTGATGCTAAAACCTGAGTCAGTAGAGTTCAGCAGCTGAGATAGTGGGTTCATTGCTAGGCAGAACCAGAGTGGACTCAACGAGTCCCCCCTGGAAAAGCCCCCGGTTAATAGGGATATTTTCAGTTTCGATATTAATTTCACCCGGTATTTGAAGGTGAATTTTAGTCTTTCCACTCTGCCATTATATTCTTCAAAAAGGTCACGAGATTATCATCGACTTTTATATATTTTCAATATATCTATAAGCCATTCATGCGGCACTGAATCAAAAGCCTTCTTGTAGTCAATGAAGGCAGTAAAAAAGGTTTCTTTTTTTTGGTGTATGCCTGGTTAGAAATGACTGAGTCGATAATAAGTTGTTCTTTGCAGCCCATGGAGCCCTTAGGCGCATCCTTTCTGTTGAGGCTCTATGATATTGTTCAGAGCACAATGTTGGTAGATACGCCGGGCCACACAGGATGTGACCAATTTGTACAAAGTTGGAAGACAAGTAATTGGGCGGTACTTTTGCTGGATCTTGGGTATTACTTTGATCCTTCGGTATTAGATAAGTGGTTCCCTGAGTAAGAAATGATGGTATTTCCTGTGAATTAGAAATAATATTATTAATAAATACTGTTAAAAAGCTCATGAACACTCCAAAAACTTCTTTAGCCAGAAGTTTTGAACTCCGTCTGGTCCAGGAGATTTCCAGTTATGAAGCTCTTTGATAATGTTTCGAGACTTTCTTCGGTGGTGAAAGGTTCATAAGGAATATTACTGTAGTGTTGACAGTTGTTCGTCGTTTTGTTTCAATCCATCCAGCATTGTTATTATGAGTAGCTGGCGTCGAAAGTTGGTTTTCCCCCAAAACTCATGAATTTCTTCTCGGCTTGGGTAGGATTATTATTTGCATTTTCTACAGTGGAATTAAGTTTCCTATAGAAAGCCTTCTCTGCTTGCTCAAAAAGTATGTTGTCGCATTTTCCGGTGGTTACTAACCTTGTACCTCCTCAGGCGGCCTGAGTAAAACAGATAGTTTTTGTTTTAATGTGTCCAGGCATTGTTGAGGTGTGTTGTTTTTCTGGATCATGGTCGTGAGTGTCTTAGAGTGTTAAAACAATATTTCTTCAGCTCTTTTGATGATTTTTCTACTTCTTACTCCTCTTATGTATTCTGTTATTTGTCCCAATGTCCCTTACGCAGTAATTCAATCTTCCCCAGCAGTCGTTTTTCCCAGGGTGCTATTCTGTTACCAGTCCTTCCGATGTTGGTACCCCCCGTCGTGTTCTGATCTTAATGCCCCATAACATTAGCAATTGCTGTTGCTGCACAGTAAATCAGCATATGCAAATATTCTAATGTGTGGGCTTCTGTGATATAATTGGGTAGGGAACTTCAGTATTCACAATTTGTAACAGCGCTCCTAGTTTCTTAGAAGAGGTTTATTTTTGGTAGCGGTGGTCTGCTAAGTGGGTTTTGTTCCACTAAACTCTTGTACAGCGCGTGCCATCTCGTTTACCAGACTATCGTGCAACTCGTTATTGTCCTGCTGTGTATTATTAGGTTGAGTTTCTTGTACGAGAAGCTCAGGAATCTGCTCGTTGGGGACTTCATTAGGGACTTGGTCCTGCAACTTGCTCTTGGGTTATGGATCTCCTGTTCAATTTCGCTTCTGATAATGTCGCGTCTAGTCTCTGGGATAAGATTGTTTCTTAAAATTACCCGGTTATTGGTCTGCTACTCTTTGTTCAGATACTTGAATTTCTGGGTATTCCCTGCAAAATTCGGCATACAGTTGTTGTCGATAGCCGATCGTTTCTTGACCGAGGTTTGTCCACCTTATAATAAAAGCGCAAAAATATTTTCGTTTATGGACACAGTCCCATTTCATGCGCTGCCTCGGTCGTCCCGCTTGAGTGAGCGCCGGCTGATGTTCCAGCGCAGCACCTTCAGCGGGTGGAGCTCTTGTTGTTGTTTGGCTCATTTGTGGTTCTTCTTGTTGTTGGGCTGTAGCTGATTGTATGACAGGGGCCCGCCTCCTCAACACCCTGCCACCGACGTCCCCGCATGCTGTCACGTCAGCGCCGGCTCCAGGACGTGCCCCTGGCGATCCCCAGGCAGCGACCCTAAACATAAAATCATTAATCTCCATTTTCATGGGTGTGCATTTTATACCTACTGCCAGGTGTCAGTTTTTGTTCCACGGCAGGTATCCCTGCTACCCTCTGGGTATCGGTTCTAAGAATACCCAGAGAGCATCCCCCATTCGCAGGGGGGCCGCGCCTGATAGAAGAACTGACAAAAACTCCCACAGGTTATTATTATTATTATTATTATTATTCAGATTTAGCCATACGGCTCACACTCCCTCTAAGGGGAAAATTCACTCATCCCAGATACCTACGGTATCAAAAGGATTGAGCTCTGGTGGGACTCTTTCCATGTTATCGAGGTCCTAGGTGACTTGGTATGTCGGTGTATCTCCCAAAAATTTTTCGTACGCATCTGGACGTCGAAAGTAACACAGCTTTCTGCATAATCTTATATAGATGTTCGTTTAGGACCCAGCTTTTTTTATGTTTTCTAGGAGGCTCTTCGGGATGACTCCAGTGGTAGAAAGAATAATGGGTATCGTCCTGGGTACTTTTCCATTCTCCATTGTCCTCCTGATTTGTATTTCTAGATCTCTGTACTTGGCGATCTTTTCGTTGTATTTAACACGTAAAATTATTGGTGTTGGGTATCGGTCACATCAATAAGTGTTGTTTGCCTAGTAATTTTATTAACTAGTATGAGATCGGGTCTATTATGGGCCACTGGGTTGGTCTGTAAAGTACAGTGCGGTCCCAGTATAGCTTGTAGTTGTCATTTTCAAGCATTCTATCAGGGGACGTATTGATAATAAGGAAGATGGTCGGTTTGGAGAAGTCCCAGTTTGTCAGCTAGTTCTTGGTGGATAATCTTTCCTACTGAGTCATGGCGTTCTTTATAATCAGTACCGACAAATGCCTGGCAGCCACCGGTAAGATGTTGGATGGTTTCTTGGGCTTTGGCATCCATATCGGCATTTGTCATTTTGGACTTGGGGATCTTTAACAATATATTTCAGGTAATTTTTAGTTGGAATAACCTGATCCTGAATGGCAAGTAGGAAACCCCTCAGTCTCGGGAAAACATCTTTCCTGATGTCAACCAATAGTTCGACGCTGTATTGTCGACATATTCTTGGCTGATCTCATTGAGATGTCGCCCCATGCAGAGGTTTACTCATCCAGGTGCGCATTTTGTCTTGTTTAGTCAGGTGGTTTATGCGCATTTCTTGTTCCCTTAGTTTAAGCGGCGTCGTATCCATCTACTGCGCAAATTGCTCGATGTAAAGTAGATGGTCTCAGCCTGTACCTGAAAATAAGTTCTTAAATTAGCAATTTGTTTATCCAATTGCTCACCTATATCCATAAGTCCTCTTCCCCCTTGATACCGCGGTAATGTTGTTCTCTCTACTGCACTGCGTGGGTGATGTTTTTTGCGCCTTTGTGAGAAGTGTTCTTACTTTCCGCTGAAGATCCTCTATATCTGTTTTTGACCACTTTATAATACCAAATGAGTAGCTCAGCGCGGAACAGGCGTACGTATTTAATGCCTTAAAACAAATTTTTTACTATTAAGATATGACCGATTTAGTTGTCTTACTCTTCGTACGAAACTCCGAAGTTAGTTTCAGTTTTTCATTTGTTTTATGGTCAATTTTCCGCGCTTGTTTTACTCCGAGATATTTGTACATATCATTTTCACCCATTGCCTCGATGTTTTGGCCATCTTGCATATCGAAACCTCCGGGCTGAATCTTTCCTCTGACTATATTTAGTATACGGCACTTGTCTAGTCCAAAATTCCATACTGATATCATTTGAGAAATTTTCTTACAGTTTTTAGCATCTCATCTAGGTGGTTTTCGAGTGGAAGCCATTAATTTTAAAATCATCCATATACAACAGATTGATTAAGCTTCGCTACAACAGTGTTGTTATTTTTTGATGCTAAAAACCTGAGTCAGTAGAGTTCAGCAGCTGAGATAGTGGGTTCATTGCTAGGCAGAACCAAAGTGGGGACTCAACGAGTCCCCCCTGGAAAAGCCCCACGGTTAATAGGGATATTTTCAGTTTCGATATTAATTTCACCCGGTATTTGAAGGTGAATTTTAGTCTTCCACTCTTGGCCATTACATTCTTCAAAAAGGTCACGAGATTATCATCGACTTTATATATTCTTAATATATCTACCAGCCATTCATGCGGCACTGAATCAAAAGGCCTTCTTGTAGTCAATGAAGGCAGTAAAACAGGTTTTCTTTTTTTGGTGTATGGCCTGGTTAGAAATGACTGAGTCGATAATAAGTTGTTCTTTGCAGCCCATGGAGCCCTTAGGCGCATCCTTTCTGTTGAGGCTCTATGATATTGTTCAGAGCACAATGTTGGTAGATACGCCGGGCCACACAGGATTATTATTATTAATATTATTATTATTATTCCAGATTTAGCCATACGGCTCACACTCCCTCTAAGGGGGAAAATTCACTCATCCCAGATTACCTACGGTATCAAAAGGATTGAGCTCTGGTGGGACTCTTTCCATGTTATCGAGTCCCTAGGTGACTTGGTATGTCGGTGTATCTCCCAAAAATTTTCGTACGCATCTGGACGTCGAAAGTAATCACAGCTTTCTGCATAATCTTATATAGATGTTCGTTTAGACCCAGCTTTTTTTATGTTTTCTAGGAGGCTCTTCGGGATGACTCCAGTGGTAGAAAGGAATAATGGGTATCGTCTGGGTACTTTCCATTCTCTATTGTCTCCTGATTTGTATTTCCTAGATCTCTGTACTTGGCGATCTTTTCGTTGTATTTAAC
Organism: Diabrotica undecimpunctata; assembly: GCF_040954645.1. NCBI lineage: Eukaryota > Metazoa > Arthropoda > Insecta > Coleoptera > Chrysomelidae > Diabrotica > Diabrotica undecimpunctata. The sequence goes on from NW_027313035.1 coordinate 22,697, forward strand.
ACGTAAAATTATTGGTGTTGGATATCGCCACATCAATAAGTGTTGTTTGCCTAGTAATTTTTATTAAACTAGTATGAGATCGGGTCTATTTATGGGCCACTGGTTGGTCTGTAAGCCACAGTGCGGTCCCAGTATACCTTGTAGTTGTCATTTTCAAGCATTCTATCAGGGGACGTATTGATAATAAGGAAGATGGTCGGTTTTGGAGAAGTCCCAGTTTGTCAGCTAGTTCTTGGTGGATAATCTTTCCTACTAAGTCATGGCGTTCTTTATAATCAGTACCGACAAATGCATGGCAGCCACCGGTAAGATGTTGGATGGTTTTCTTGGGCTTGGCATCCATATCGGCATTTGTCATTTTTGGACTTGAGGATCTTTAACAATATATTTCAGGTAATTTTTAGTTGGAATAACCTGATCCTGATTGGCAAGTAGGAAAACCCTCAGTCTCGGGAAACATCTTTCCCTGATGTCAACCAATAGTTCGACGCTGTATTGTCGACATATTCTTGGCTGATTCTCATTGAGATGTCGCCCATTGCAGAGGTTTACTCATCCAGGTGCGCATTTTGTCTTGTTTAGTCCAGGTGGTTTATGCGCATTTCTTGTTTCCCTCAGTTTAAGCGGCGTCGTATCATCTACTGCGCAAATTGCTCGATGTAAAGTAGATGTCTCAGCCTGTACCTGAAAATAAGTTCTTAAATTAGCAATTTGTTTATCCAATTGCTCCACCTATATCCATAAGTCCTCTTCCCCCTTGATACCGCGGTAATGTTGTTTCTCTCTACTGCACTGCGTGGGGTGATGTTTTTTGCGCCTTTGTGAGAAGTGTTCTTACTTTCCGCTGAAGACTTTCTATATCCGTTTTTTGACCACTTTATAATACCAAATGAGTAGCTCAGCGCGGAACAGGCGTACGTATTTTAATGCCTTAAAACAAATTTTTACTATTAAGATATGACCGATTTAGTTTGTCTTACTCTTCGTACGAACTCCGAAGTTAGTTCAGTTTTTCATTTGTTTATGGTCAATTTTCCGCGCTTGTTTTTACTCCGAGATATTTGTACATATCATTTTCACCCATTGCCTCGATGTTTTTGCCATCTTGCATATCGAAACCTCCGGGCTGAATCTTTCCTCTGACTATATTTAGTATACGGCACTTGTCTAGTCCAAAATTCATACTGATATCATTTGAGAAATTTTCTTACAGTTTTTAGCATCTCATCTAGGTGGTTTCGAGTGGAAGCCATTAATTTTAAATCATCCATATACAACAGATGATTAAGCTTCGCTACAAACAGTGTTGTTATTTTTTGATGCTAAAACCTGAGTCAGTAGAGTTCAGCAGCTGAGATAGTGGGGTTCATTGCTAGGGCAGAACCAACTCTGAGATAGCGCGT
>NW_027313036.1:0-24090 GCF_040954645.1 Diabrotica undecimpunctata
GCGCTATCTCAGAGTACAACACTCCGTCAGCAACAACTAATAACAACTAAGACTACTTCTAACTAGACACACAATACAAACAATCTGCAAATTCAGTCACCCCACTACTGTTCGAAGAACCATGAATATGCATTTGGCGCGAAATATAGCGTGTGGTATGCGTAACAAACCACGCCGGCTGGAATAAACAAATTAATCCTTGGCCGGCGTAAAACAAACGTTGTGCCACAAAGTATATTTTAAAAAAACTTATGATACATCGAAAATAAACAAGAAAAATTACTGTGGCATGTTAATTAGATAAAAATGAATCTAGATACATAAAAAAAACGCCGGTTGGGGCGTTTATTATATTTTTATTTTTATTATATTTTTTCTTGTACAGCCGTACGCAACGTGTTAATAAGTATAAAGCAAGGTCTCATAAAGCAGAGGTGCGAAGAATCTCCGGATATGCTATAGTAAAAAAAGATAACGTCGCAAGAAAAACAAAATGCCAAATATACAAAATCTTAATAGGACCGGTACTCACATATGGTAAGAAACCTGGACAGTCCCTAAAAGTGGGAAAAGATTATTATTCTACTTTGGATGAAAAACTTTGCGACATATATATGAAGGCACAAAATAAAATGGAATTTGCTCCGGATATCGTAACACTTATTCAAATATCAGAGCTAGGTTGGATGGGACATGTGAAAAGAATGGATGATGATGAAATACCAACTAAAATAAGCAAATAAGAACCAGTAGGAAAATATCAAGAGGAAGACCAAAGCTGAGATTATAGAACAAATAGAAAATGATATAACAACCTTAAAATCAAAAAATTGGAGAACAAAAATACGAACCAGATCAGAATGAATAAAAATCCAATAAAACGTAGATTTTCACTCTACTGTCAATAATATCATGAGATCTTGAAAAGTTACAGCAAAAATAATTTTCTGGCAACACCAAATAAAACCTAGCCACCATTTTGAATGTAGAGCTGCATTTCACACCACACAGCAAATTTACCGGTTTAATTTACAGGTTTTTATTTTTTTTAATAAAACTGTAAAAAAACTAATATTCTGCATCTTTTTTGGATAGTCTACAGTTTATTATATATAATGTTAAAAAAAATTGCTCAGATATGTTACATGACTGTCTGTACACTTACCTTTGTAAAACCTAGTTGTGTATTAAAATCGGTACAATACAGAAACCTTAGCAGATAGTTATCCTTGGTGTTTATACTCTTAATATGATTAAGCTCATCTGTAACAAAATTCTTTAAATAAGCTTATTTACAAAAAATATATGGGTAATACTTCAAAATTTAAAACCCGATCACTCAAAATATTTATTCTCCAACTGTAAAAAAATAATTAAACGATAATTGTCTTCAAAAACAAATTTAAACTATAAAAAGGGAAAACGAAATTAACAGGTATAAGGGTTGTCTTTTTAGTTTTGTATATTGCCATAAAGACAAAAAATATATAGACTTTATCAGTTATTCCAGTCTTCAGTTGAGATCTGCAAAATCGCTGTTTTAAAGGCATCCATGTTTTTTTCTCGCAACTGAAATCGCTGCCCACGTAATAAATTTTTGATCTTTGAGAACGTAAAGAAGTCGTTGGGACTTAGGTCGGGGCTATATGGTGGATGATTTATTGTCTTTTGGGCACTCTAAGCACTTGCGTTGTCTTGATGTAGAATGATTCGCCCTTGTGTGTTGCTTTGTCGGAGACTCGCGATCACTTCTGCTAAACAAATGGTTATATACCAATCAGCACTAACTGTTCTTCGATCTTATAAAGCAATTGTTGACAGTGGGATCTAACAGAAAACCAACTTTGTAACACCCAATTCTTTAGGTAGGGTCTTTTGAATCGAGGTCTTTAAAATTCCCAAAGGTGCCTCTATCTCTTGGTATGTTACAAGACGGTCATCGGTAATTAGCCGACGAACCGCATCAATGTTTTGCTGTGTACTGTGTGACTGCTGTTTTGGGTAAATATTTGATTGGTGTGATGGTTTATTCTCAAACTTTTCAGCAAGACATTGCTGTTGGGATAATCCTCTCCGAAAATTGTAAAAAATTATTACTCAAAAATGTTTTAAGCTGAGATCTATTTTTCGACCGACTTGGTTAATTTCAAAAATGCAAAGGTTACATTTGTGTTGAAAGATTTTACTGGCGGCGCCCTCTAAGCGGCTATATGTAAAGCTGAAAAGACGAACTTTTTACAAAAAATATTTATTTATCTAGAGTAGGTGAAATATACGATTTCAAATAGAACTAGAATAAAGTTCATATTTGGCTACAAAAAATTAATAAACGGCAATATAATACTATTAAATATTGCGGTGTCTCTTTTTTGCGAGAAGCTACACAAATTTCTGCTTTAATGCGTAAAGAAATTATTGACACTAGTGGAAAATATACTGAATATCTCAGTAAAGGATGTGAATAGAAAAAGAATAACTGTTGATCAAAAGGTGGTTATAGCAACTTATGTAAAGTTTATATTATGAATATTTTAACGGAAGAAATATTACAGAGAAAAATATACTCTGCTGCAACGTGCTTTTTTCAGAAAATTAAATTTGATGAGAAATATAAACTTGTGTGTTGACAGACAGGCTTGTGTTGAATAGATAAGTCCAAAAAGACCTACAATCAAAATTATGAAAATTTTTTTGTGTTTTCTGTTTTCAAAATTATGAAATCATTAACTCTGTTAACCCTTTACCGCATCATGCGCCATAAATGGCACAAACCAAAAAAAAACAATTGTTTCATCTGTTAACTCAATTTTTGTCGTAGCAGTATGGGAGCTCATATCTTACACGTACTAATAGTGTACGCGAGATATGTGGCATAGTTCTAACGGCGAGATAGGCAGCCGTGCGCAGTTTCAAGTTCATTCTTGTTGAAATTCTAAACCACGTGAAACAGTGTTCGAAGTTAGAGGTTATTTTTCATAGTAAAGACGTTTTTATGGCGAGAAAAAATTGAAATATATTGTATTGTGATATTAGATATCTGCTTAGGTCAGTACTAAAAATTAAAAATGTTGAAAGTCTCTCAAAAACCCCAAAAAGGGTTTGTGCTATATATGGCACACTAGAAAGTTATGGACTTATTGATTGTTTTTGTAGATATTGATCCGAAACTCTTTTATGGTACAATGAATGCAGTTAGAATTCCAAATAGTACTAATAGTGAAGAATCAGATCTCTTCGTTGAAGACGGCACAAATGAGATGATATTTTGTCAAGATAGTGACAATGAGGAGCCTGAAATTTACCAAGCAATGTCAAGGAAACTGTCATTTCTGCCATATTCTCCGATTCCTCAGATGATGATACCCCTTGGTCTAAAAGACTACGATATAAAAGGAAGAAATCTCATAATTGGGTAAAAGGAAATCTGAGAAGATCAGAAAATGATTTACTGGTTCTGAAAATTTAACTTCTTTGATTTTGCAATTAGAAACTCCGGTCAAATTTTTTTTTCCTGATAATCTTATAGAGCACATCACAGACCAATCAAATTTATACTCAGTGCAACAACCTCCAGATAAACCAGCAGATTATTCAAAATTAGACCCGTTCTGAGCCAAATCAAAGAACGACTACTCATGGTTCCGAAAGAAGAATTTCTAGCTGTAGACGAACAGATTATACCAACAAAAGCGCGAAGCGAGTTAAAGCAGTATAACCCAAAAAAACCACATAAGTGGGGCTTCAAAAACTTTGTTCTGAGTAGTATTTTGGGCTTCAGCTATGACTTTAATTTGTTTGCTTGTTCCCAGAGTAATAGTATACCTCTAGGAGCACCAAATATTAGTATAAGCAGCCAAGTAGTTGTCAAATTAGCATATTCGATACCAAAACACTTACATTACAAGTTGTTTTTTGACAATTGGTTTATCAGCATACCTCTTATGATATATCTGACCAAAGAGGGCATTTTACCTTTGGGAACAGTAAGACTTAATCGTATTTCTGGAGTTGTGATGCCAGCTGAGAAAGAAATGAAGAAGCGCGGCAGAGGTCATATGGTAACGCGCTATCTCAGAGTAGACAATGTGTATGTCAGTGTAGTATCCTGGTTTGATAATAAAATCGTGACTACAATGTCAACATATGCTGGAAGTAAACCAAAGGTAGAATAAAGAACATTTTTCAAACAGAAAGTAAACATAAAATTGTACCTTGTCCTAACAGTGTTTTAGTCTACAACAACTACATGGTAGGTGTAGATCTCCTTGATTCCATGTTAGGATTTAATCGTATAAAAATCAAGACGAAGAAATATTATTTACGAATATTTTTTCATTTCATTGTCATGACAGCCGTGAACTGTTGGTTATTAGCCAAAAGGGCGAATAAATTTGATTTACCCCTTTTGGATACCGAACTAGCAATAGCCGATGCTCTCGGCAAAGCCGGAAAACCAATTAAATAGACCAAAGTAGGAAGACCGTCAAGTAGTAGCCTTCAGCAGATGTACGAGAACAAACGAAAAAAGGGACCCACTAAAGAACTACCCCAAGAACACATCCGTAAAGATGGGCTTGATCATTTTCCCTATTGGGATGAGAACACTAGGTTAAGATGCAAATTTCCAGGCTTTACAGGGGAAAACATATATAGTGTGCAGAAAATGCCCAATACCGTTGTGTATTAAGAAAGAAAGAAACTGTTATTTGCCGTTTCATACTGTATACTGTATAGCTTTCGAAATAGTTTGACTTTAATATTATATTGTGGCATGATGTTCCATATTTGGCACCAAAAATATTTTTTTGTCGATAAAGTTTTCTTCGTAGCTAGATTTTCAATATTTTTACGTAAAAATAGAATCAAAATTCTTATCTGAGAGTTTATTTTTGACAATCAACAAAAATTCATGCGGTAAAGGGTTAATATCTGACAATGTAGGTAGATACGTAATCAAAAGTAGCGGGTTAGGATGCCAAAATCTCAACTTCAAAAACACGCAAAGGCATGTTGACAAATACTGGTCTACCAAAAAAATAATTAAGTCATCTCTCGAGGAATATATGGAGGAAGAAGAAATTAATATAGGAGAAATATGCACTGGAAAAACCTACAGAAATTATTTGGATGGCACAAAGTTTGACAGTAAAATCAATGGCCTACAACATACTTAAGACAAGTAGCATTAAATATCAAAATAATCACGGATCCCAGGTAGCCTCCCTAGTAGGTCTTTAGTAAAATCAACATAAAACAAAAAAAGGAATTTATGGTTTTAGCAATGTTTCTCTAAGTAACGAAGACCTGTCCATTAAACATTACATCACACCAATGGCACCTTCATTATCTAGTAATGTAATAGTCCGATTGTTCTTATCCAAAGACGAAAAACCATTATTTTTCACTTTGAGATGATGTTACTGATTAACATCATCTTCTTCTTAGCCAAAACATTTAACTCTGTATCATTCTTAGTAATAACGTTTTTAAAAGTGTAAACAAAGCTATGTATTTTAATTGTTTTCCTTATGTTTTTATTTAATATTTTTATTATCTTTAGGTGAAAATATTGTGTCAGTTAAGGAATCAAATTTTTGTGCACGTGATACTATAAATAGGTTGAGTGTAAATTGGGATTAAGGTTTTACGTCAGATAACACAAGAGCACAAATTATTATGTTTATAATACTATATTTTTAATTAATTTTAACTGACAAAACAATAAAAAATATTTTTAATATTATAAATAAACAAGTAGACTTTTTTAACCATTTTATTTTTGCATGGGAGACCACACTCATATTAATCGTGTCACATAATTTCTACCAATATTAACCCTTCAACTGCGGAATGTAAAAAAGTAAACGAAACGTCAGATATATTGGTCAAAACACTTTATTGAACATATTGCCATATTGCTACAAGTATTTTTATCAATGTATATTTTTCAAAAAAATGCCATTACGTTTTGGTAACGCTAGCCGGCTATGGTACACAACAAATTATTTGAGAAGTTGATAATGATTTATTTATTTAGCGTCTGGCAGCGTATGGCACAATACATGGAGTAAATATAGTAATAATTGTAAAAAACGTAAGTACATAATTCAAAAATACAAACATAAGATTATATAAAAACGAGCATAGACAAAATACAGATAAAATACAAGATAATACAAACAGATAAGGTTATATCTTTTAGTCAAGTTGAGCTATCTATTCAAGGCTTGCAGGCGTAGTTTTGAAAAAGTCTTTTGGGTCCCCTCGATATGCCCTCAATTCACATGTCTCCACTATGTGTTGGATGGTTTGATCTGGAGCTCCACAGTCGCAGCTGGAGGAAGGATGTTTTCCCCATTTATGTAGGTTGTGTGCGCATACTGCATGTCCCGTTCTAATTCGGTTTAGGCTCTTCCATATGTTTCGTGGCTGGTCGAAGCTATCAATATATCAATCAAATCTTTTATCAATAAATAATAAAAGTTAATGTTTTAATGTTAAAACTTTCTATAATGATACACAATTATAGGATAAAAGATTAGTACACATTTGACTCAAAAAACTTAAAAAACTATAAAATGGTTCAGGGCCTGAAGAATAATAAATTAAGTAAAGCTAAATTTTGTTAAGCATGTGTTAGGGGTTAAATGATAGTTAATACAAGATATTATATATATATATATATATATATATATATATATATATATATATATATATATATATATTCAGGGATTCTACAGTATTCACTGCCTTTCCTCGCTCATCCGTTTCCATCTCTCTCTGTTGTTCTATTCTCCATCATTTAGGCCTCTCTTACTCATGACGTCATCTACTTCGTTCCTCCAGGATTTTCGGGGTCGTTATCTTTTCCTTCTTCCGTCCTTCCTATGGGGCTTCATTCGGTTATTCTCTTTATCCATCTGCTATCGCTAGTTCTTCTTACATGTCCATATAACTAGTCTTTTTTGTTCTATATATGTTAGTATGTCTGTTCTATTGATGTTCTTTGCTTTATTTCGTCATTACTTCTCCTATCCATTCTTGTTCCTCTGCAGCATCTTTGCAGGCATTCCATCTCTGTTGCTACTATCTTACTGCTGTTTTTCTTATTTATCATCCAATTTTCAGGCCCATATGTCATAATACTTCGTACTAATGTTTTATAAATCTGTGTTTTTGTCTTCATATTTAGGTGTCTATCCCACCATTCTGAGTTAAGTTGTCGGATTGCTGTTCTTGTTTTGTCCTAATATTTGTGTAATTTCTTCCTCTGTTGGTGCCTTTTTCGTGATTATAAACCTCAAGTATTTGAATTTATCCTTTCCTTTAATTGTTACGTTGTCATCAATCTGTAGATCTTCTATGTCTTCTTCACTTGTAGATAGGTACTCTGGTTTCGCGAGGTTAATATCTAGGCCAGCCTTGGTATATTCTTTTTGTAGTTTCTTCATCATGTAGCTGAGGTCGTCTTGGTCTTGTGCAATCACTACTTGATCGTCTGCAAAGCTTAACGTATATAGGTAAAAAATGGTTTAAACTTACGACTACACCCAAAAATAAAAAGAAAACAAAAAAATGTTAAAATACCATTGTGTGGGAAAGTATGCAGTATTTAATTTCATATTTTTTACATTCAATATTTTTCTTTTACTATACTATAATGTGATCTAATTCAATGGCATATTCTAACTGAATTGCTTTAAAATATATTTTTTCTGGTTATTACATAAAATCTCGTAAAATTGTTAAACTGGCTATCTCATTTATTATATTTTAAGTACGGAGAATTTGACTTCTTTTGTTATTTTGTGTCGCCAATATACACTAAACATGTGAAGTATCATATTACTGTTACCATTGAATTGGATTGTCGCTATTCAGAAGCGTTCTACAATAGGGTTGATTTATGAGATGCACTTGTCCATAAACCACCCAACGGTTAGAGGATTCTTTCGGACCGTCTCAAGTCTCAACACTTAGACTCCATCACTACACATGGGCTACGAATACATCAATGTACCAAAAGGTGAGTCTATATTCTTTGTACAAATAACAGTACGAGTTAAGACCAGTTAATTTCGTAATTTATTCACAGTTGTATTTGCTATTTTTCACTAATTTATTTACAGTCAGAATATTGCATTTTTTCTCCAGCATTATTTCTAAGATCATTTAACCAGCGACCTCTAAATTTTATACAAAACAACCATCTTAAACCTGCCCAATATACATTTGCCACTTTGCTACATTGAAGACAATAAACTTTTTGTAAACGGAAGTTCTTAATCTTTAAAAAATTTGCAAGATACAGAGGAGAATATATACCAAACAAAAAGTAAGCAAATACACCAACTATCCAGAAGACGACTGAAGCAGAAACACCAGTATCTGAAAAAGAATCGATAGAAACACCCAAAAAACCATTAAATTAGATTAAGAGTAACAATATAAAGAAGAATATAGAAAAAGAAGTGAAAAATAAGTTTACTGAGAAGCAGCTCCACAAGCCAAGGCACTTTTCTAGGTTACGTTCTTCTAATAAACAGAGGTATTTAATAGTAATATACCTACTTGTTTAAACATGGATCCATTTATACGTGATTATAATAAAATGAAAAATTAAAACTCAAACAATCAGTATAATAGTAGAATTCAATCTTATTAGTAAAAATAGTAATTTACCCTTAAAAATACTGCACATGAATATCCGAAGCGTCCAAAATTTATTTTTTATTAATCAACAAGTTAACAGTCTATTGCATTTACCTTTATAAATACCATGAGGATTGTTTTTTAATACTGATGTCCTTCCAATGTTTTTATGTGGCCATACAATGTTTTTAACAACATTTTATTAAACTGATGATGGAATGATTCAATTCCGAAAAGATCTTCTTTAAAATAAAAATTTTAAGCTTTTAATAAGCATTTTTATACCTTAATACACACGAACACCACGTGCTTTGTATTCAACAGGTATACTAGCCACTCCTGAATATCTCCACTTCATGGTTTGTTCCAGTTTCACTTTTAATGATTTGAAGAAAATTTGTTAAAAAAATTGGAGCGACCATCCATAATAGTGTTACAAAAGTGTTAGTGGACAAACGAAGAAATAAAGTTGTAGTTGGCAGAAAAGAAAATTTATCACAGTGACATATTTTTAAAAGTCGATTTACTTCAAAGGTGTGGAGAGCACAAAATTCAAAAGAAATTTCTTACTGACCAAATGGCTCTTAAATATGGCCATGAAGGTTTTCAACTTCCGCCCTACCATTGCCACTATAATGCAATTGAGTTATGTTTGGGGTATAGCCAAAAATTTTTATGATAAACATGCATCCCAAACAGCAGATGACGCTAGCGTTCTTAGTTTATGAAAAGAATCGCTAGAAAAAATAGAGGCAGAACAAGGCAAAATTCTATTAGACATACGGAAGACATAATCGTTCAGTATTTTCAAACCGAGCGAGTTACAGATGAAGTCCGGCCTCGAATTATTCGGATAGACAATTCAGATAGTGACGGCTCTGATAGTGAAATATTAGACAGTGAATAGGACAAATCGTTTGCTAAAAAGAAGTAACAAAAAATTGTTTCGGGAATTCAATTCGGACTTTATGGTGTGTTTTAGTTAAACGATAAAGTACCTTCGGTCTAATTACTGGACTGCATACTCTCAAATAGATTTGGTATTAATTACTGGACTACACATGTTTAAACCTTTTGTTTTGCTGAAAACTCGGAAGTTATTTAGTGCCAATTTGTTTCAAGGTTATATTTAATACAGTCTCTGCAGAAAATAAAGTCTTGGATGTATTTTACTGCATGCAAAACCATTCGTATAATTTTCACTCTACGCAAAATAGAGACTTATAGAGAACTTGATGAACATTTGATGTCGACAAATAATTTCGAGTATTCGAAATATTCCGTCCCACTTCTTTTAACACGCCCTGTATATATATATATATATATATATATATATATATATATATTAATTTTTTATTATTATTGTATATACATATTATATTATTATTACTGAACATAAAATACAGGAAATTAAATATTTTTACTTTTCAAGCGATCGGAATTAAATATTAACGCTCCATTGTTTGAAGTCCACTGATCATATCTTAACGCGCTATCTCAGAGTATAGGGTAAAAGGACTTTAGAAAACATTAAGTACCTTGGTATTAGACACCTAAAATGGGATCAGCATATCAAATATGTAGTCCAAAAAATGACAAAAAAGACTTGTCTTATTCTATAATAATATTCTAAAATAAGACTTGTCTTCTTATACTCTCGAATTTAAATATCTTTGCGACTTGCTGGATGTTCACCTCTTGCAGATTTTATACTATTCTCTACTACAATCACAATAAGCCTATGCGACTATTGGATGGGAAGAAGCCTACAATGCTCGCCTTAAAAATCTAAACATTATTTAAAATCGATAATTAGAATAATATACCTATAGAAGGGGTATACGATCTTCAGTGGCCAATTATTTCAGACAGTCATTTCATGTATTTAAACTAGTAGTTGTTATTATATTACAGTGAGAAATCATTTCTGAATTGTACCCACCATACATAACGGTGTATTGATTTTTTGGGACAAAAAATTTTCAATTGCCTACCATATACATATTATCAAAACAATATACAACCATAAAAAAATTAAAAGAGAATTAAAACACTGGATCCATGGTAATAGATATACGAATTAATGAGCTGAAGTATCAGATAAAGTTTAACATTTGGGTTTTATCAATTGTAATTGATCAACAATTTTCATGTTACTAGTTTAAAGTTTTTATAATTGTAATTTATGCAATAAAAATATGTAAATATGCAATAAATATATGAAAATGCAAACCTCACGTACAAGTTGTAGTCCATGTGACACACAACTTCTGTTCAGCTACGAAAAGTACATATTTTTATAAAAAATATATTACCTAAATAGCGAAAATAAACACTGACTTACCTTCTATTCTTTTCCTTAAAATTTTTATGGCGTTTTGTTGATCTTCCGTAAGAACAGGAACTTCCTTTTTTGAGTTACTAGGCATTATATTTTTTTACTGCCCATTACTTTTTAATAATTCACTATAATATGGAATATTAAATTAACAACCACGTACGCTGTTCTGCTCGGGGATCGTATGAAACAATTTAAAAACAACGCAAATTGACTTTGGGATGTCTCCGTCACGTTTAAGGAGATAACGCTGATCCACAGGTCAACAAATGTTAACTTCACATATGTATTGTTGCAACATAAGATAAAATGCGAATTTATGTTAAACATAAACAGCCAGATTACTATAAATATTTACCTTTATAAATTAATAACAGCCTTAGAATAAGATCAATGTCTCGTTAGGACTACAATGGAACATTTTTATGTTATTTGAAATCTGTTAGAAGATTTTATCAGTCATCGCTTTGTTAGTTTGGTACTTATTTGGACATTGCCATTCTCGACCTATAAAAAAGTTATAGCGACAAACCACAGTAACCGTTAATTGAGAAACTCAGCGTTTAATTAAAAAAAAAAACATGATAAAATAGATCAATAATTTAAACATATACTACGTGACATCAAAATCCGAACATCCATTATAAATTATTACAATTATAGTTTATTCGTCTTCCGGGTTTGGACCGTGTCATTTGTGAGTGACCCAAAAGTGGGTTCATCTCGACGTTTCGCTACAATTGTATGTAGCTTCTTCAGGAGAACAAAAAAGAAAAAGAAACAAAAGACAGGAAGATGGGTAGTTAGCAACGGTAACTCAGTTACTCAACGCAACCAGAGGCGAATACTAACTACCAAGATGGGCATTTGGTCACAGTAACTCAACTACTCAACGCAGCCAGAGGTGAAAACCAAATGCCAGGACAGGGATTCACGTCCAACAGCTCAGAACACTAACGCGTCGAGAGGCAGGGAGTGAATCCGACGATTACTCCGCTACCGCTCTATTTATAGTCGCGGTGACCTGTCGTGTCGGGACGTATCGGCACACTCCGTGAAGCGAACGTCAAGAAGCGCGCTGGCCAATCATGTGGCTGCATCGTGGTAGCGGGACCGGACGGCGGCTCTAGACTGAGATTCCAGATGGGAGACAAGTACCGCTCTATTTATAGTCCGATCTTTCCGATGATGTTAAGAAGTCCATAGTTCCGAAAAACTCCATCTGCCCCAGAATTTACGGTCTTCCCAAAATCCATAAAGACAACGTACCTCTTCGTCCCATTGTGACGACGATTAACTCTCCTACCTACAAACTCGCAAAGTACTTGTCGAATCAGTTTAAGACCTATACTGGTCGTACCTCTTCTTATGTCCGAAGTTCCACACATTTCATCACCTTAATCTCCTCCCTCACGGTCGATCCCCAAGACATTCTCGTCAGTTTCGATGTATCATCCCTATTTACCAATATTCCCATACATGACTCTCTAGTTGTTCTGCGAGATCACTTGACCAATGATAACAAGTCTTTGGTTTTGGCAGATCTTGCGGAAAAATGCCTCCTTTCAACATATTTTTCTTTTAGAGGCAATTTCTACAAACAAATATCTGGAACACCAATGGGTTCTCCCCTTTCCCCTGTCATTGCTGACATTTTCATGGAAGCCTTTGAGTCTTTAGCCCTAGAATCTTACCCCTTAAAACCTAAAGTCTGGTTCCGCTACGTTGATGATACATTTATCATCTGGCCCCATGGTCAACATACCTTTTCTCCCTTCCTAGATCATCTTAACTCACAACATCCGAGTATAAAATTCACAATGGAAGTAGAAAATAATCGGTCCCTTCCCTTTCTCGATGTGTTAGTCACCTCCAAGCCCAATGGCCGATTGGGTCACTCTGTTTATAGAAAAAAGACTCACACGAATCGTTACCTACATGCTTCATCACACCACCATCCTGCCCAAAGAATTCTGTGATCAACTCTCTCATCCATCGGGCCATTTCGATTTCTGAACCTGACAACCTTAGAGAAGAACTTGGCGATCTGCAAAAAACCCTTGTCGCCAACGGTTACTCCAAGTCCACAATTCAAAATATTACGCACCGACATCTACATCCCCCTTTACACCCTAGGACGACAAATTCAGAATCTTCGGGTAATACTCCTGTGGCTTTTCTTCCGTATATTCGAAGTGTCACTGATAGGATTGGCAAAATTCTTCGCAAAGAAGGTATCAGGACTACTTTTCGACCACCCAAGAAAATCTCACAATATCTACCCTCTCCTAAGGACCCATTACCGCCCCTATCTTCCTGTGGTGTCTATTCTATTCCTTGTTCATGTGGACAAGTGTATATTGGCGAAACTGGTCGCTCCGTCAAAACTCGGATTCAAGAGCATCAAAGATGCATTCGATCAGGTCTTTTCTCCCATTCTGCAGTTGCAGAACACTGCCAAGAAACCGGTCATTCCATATTGTTCGAAAAAACCCATATTATTTCTAAGAGCCCCTTCTTTTATTCCAGGAAAATCCGCGAATCTCTAGAGATCCGAAAAAATCCACATAATATCAATCGAGAGGAAGGATACTACTTGTCTCCCATCTGAAATCTCAGTCTAGAGCCGCCGTCCGGTCCCGCTACCACGATGCAGCCACATGATTGGCCAGCGCGCGCTTCTTGACGTTCGCGCCACGGAGTGTGCCGATACGTCCCGACACGACAGGTCACCGCGACTATAAATAGAGCGGTAGCGGAGTAATCGTCGGATTCACTCCCTGCCTCTCGACGCGTTAGTGTTCTGAGCTGTTGGACGTGAATCCCTGTCCTGGCATTTGGTTTTCACCTCTGGCTGCGTTGAGTAGTTGAGTTACTGTGACCAAATGCCCATCTTGGTAGTTAGTATTCGCCTCTGGTTGCGTTGAGTAACTGAGTTACCGTTGCTAACTACCCATCTTCCTGTCTTTTGTTTCTTTTTCTTTTTTGTTCTCCTGAAGAAGCTACATACAATTGTAGCGAAACGTCGAGATGAACCCACTTTTGGGTCACTCACAAATGACACGGTCCAAACCCGGAAGACGAATAAACTATAATTCTGACTCTGGCCGTGGAAGCCTACGATTTCATTTAAATTATTACATTTTAAAAATATTTGGCACAATTATACAGTATAGCAAAATAAACAAACGATCAAAACTGTTTAAAACAAAAAAATTTGTTTTAAATTTAATAAGTGATTTCATACTGTTTTTAACGCTGATTTCGGGAAAAATAGTGAAAACATTCCATTACAATCCAGTACAGTCATTTTACAAAAGGATACAATAAAGAGTAATAAGGAGAAACTAGCAGTATTTTTATGCCAGCACTTGTTTTTGCCGTACCCGCTCCGCAACCACTTGCTGAATCGCTACGCCTTCTTTTATGTCAGTGCCTATCTGTCGTGCTGCACCTTTCCCCGCTATTAACAAGCAGTAAGCCTCTGATACTGTCGTACAGTTCACATTAGCTCTTCACTCGATGCAATTCACGTGTTGCTGTTACTAGTCTTTAAAGTAGTGACTGTTTTTTCGTGTTCTGAAGTTTTTGTGTGTGTAGACACTGGCAAATGGCTACCAGAGGATGTTATAAAACTCGCTAGATTCTTCTTCTTAGGGTGCTTGTTCGTTCCAAACGTTGGCGATCATTCCGGCTATGATGACTTTGTTGGTTTCTATACGGAATAGCTGTGTTGAGGTCTTTCTATACCATGCTCTCAGGTTAGCAAGCCAGGATATTCTTCTTCGTCCTGGGGCCCTTTTTCCTTCAATTTTACCTTGCAAGGTCATTATATGTCTCAAGTACTCCAGCTTACGGTCCTTTACGATGTTGACCAAATCCGCAGATGTGTTCATTCTCCGTAGTACTTCTTCATTGGTGACTTTGTCTTTCCACGGTAACTTCACGATCCTTTGCTAGATTGCTTTTGTTATATTTTCGGTAACTACGCTGTTAAAAAACAACAAATAAACGTTTTTGATTTCGATAAAAAAGTATATTTCGCTTATTTTGATGTAAAGTTGCGCGATAAAGATAAGCTTTGGGTCCCACACAAAGTTTGTTGATGGTGTGTTGAAGAACTGAGGTAATGGTTTTAAAGTAACAAGCAGTACGCGCTATCTCAGAGTCTAATGGTTTGGAGTAAGTCTAAAAATCATAGTGATGACTGCTATATTTGTTCTTACAACGTACGAGGTTTTAATTTCGAAACAAAATAGATATTTTATTACACTAACATTTAATTAGCCATTCGCCTTGTCTCTCATGGACCTGAACTGCCAAAACCCTCTCCTCCAGACTCTTTGGATTATAGACATAATGATCACGAGCCTTTGGATCAGCAAAGTGTGTGTGTGTGTGTGTGTGGAAGGATAATGGCACGGAATCAAGTCCATTTGCCACAGAAAGTTGTATACAGAACTTTTCTTATAATATGAATACAAAGTTGAGGGTTATGCTGCTTTAAATTTCTATTTTTACTTCTTTAATAAAATTTACTAGAAGTTCTAAAGTGTTTCTATTGGCAGTTAATAAAATGTGTGATAGATTTAATGGAAGAAAATATTTCATTTTAATTAGTTTACGAATAAATCATCTGATTTTTTTACATGTTTTTTGCAAACCGAAGAATATATGGTTGAGATCTCCGTAAGAGTTCTGATCACAACTACAGGCCGATGACTGTATAATGCCCAGCTTAGCAAGGTGCGATGGAAATCGCCCATGATTTGTTTTAAGTCGAAAAAAACACTTGCCGAAAAAAATTTGGACGTGGAATAGTTTAAAATATATTGGGGTGGAGATGGTAGGGTTGGATGTATTTTAAAATACGTATTTTGTGAGTTCTCTACAACGTTTTCCTACTGTCGTTCCCATTTTAACATTATTTTATTTTTAATCAAATTAGAGATGTCACGTATTGTACAAATATTACAATAAACTCCGTTTTGTACTGCCTCCTTGGCCAAACTATCAGCTTTTTCATTACCTAGTATACCTATATGGCTTTGACCCATACAAATGTTATATTTAATTCTGCTATCAATTTTTTTAAATTGCATAATATAGGGCATTTCATTCTTTCAAATTGTATACTTTTTATTGACTCCAAGGCTGACTTAGAATCAGTTAGTATTACCCCCTCTCGTAAATTATTTGATATTAACCAAGTAATGCCCTTCAAAATTGCTATAAGTTCAGCAGTATATATGCTGCATATTGATCAGCAAGGTAATAGTGAAGAAGACAATGATTGCTACGATTTTGGGACAACCGATTCCATTCAATTGTCACAATTTAAACTGAACAATTAAGTAAGAAACGTAGGCTTTTGTAAAAAATAGGCAGCAGTGTTAGGATCTAGATTGAAAAATAAATATATGTTAACTCCGAATACATCCTTTTCTTGGTATCGATGTAGGGAAAAGGAATTTGTATATTTTTTGTACAAGTAGTTCTTTCTATTTCTTTTTCCAACATATACCTGGTATTTTGCGGTCCTGGACTTGTGGCACATTTTAAACTAAATATACTCCTAATGATTGGAAACTTTTTATTGATTCTTTAAAAAGAAGCCTTAAAGCAGTACTTCAACACAATGGCAATAAGTATGCTCCCATACCAGTTATTATAAAGAGAAAAAAGAAAGTTGAATATGTGCCGCACGATGCTTTTCCCTGGGAAGAATGCCACCCCTTCTCGGGGGTAAATTTTTTCTTTATTTTTATTTTTATTTTAAAAATAACACCGGGAATAATTATATTGATTTAGTTTAAGTAACTTTTTTCTTATACATTTTTTTATGAAAGTCAATACTTTTCGACTTATTCGTAAGTGAAAGTGTTAATTTTTTAACAACAAAACACTTTTTTAGACGGTTTAATGCATTTTTACTTAAAAATTGGCAGCCGTAGCTCAGTGGCTATGTTACTGGCTTAACAAGCTGGAGGGCCTGGGTTCGAATCCCGGCACCGACAAAAATTTAAAAATTTCAAATTTAACTGAGCTGCCACCGTGCTTCGGAGGGCACGTAAAGCCGTCGGTCCCGGCTACGAAAGTAGTCGTTAGGTCATGTTAGGGGCGCTTGCGCGACCTGAAAACCCTAACACTAGACCTTAGCCAGAAGGTTACACGAACTGTACTTTTTACTTAAAAATTATATATTTTATTAAAAAGTCATTTTTTTAAACAATGTAGCTTACAAAATTGCAAAATAAACAAACATTTAGGGTGTCTGTAGCCTTAATACAAGCGGAGAAATAGGTTATTGAAAGTTGTTTCTTCTTCATGAAACGCCGAAATTGAAAGGTTCAACGTAAAATACCCAATGTATTTTTCATGGAAAACTCATAAAACCTATTTTTTTTATATAAAAGTCTCTAACAATAATCCTAAGGAAGTTCTAATAAAATACGGTTCGTCTTTATTTTTATCAGCGACAAATATCGTGAAAATCACCTCCTAATTACATACTAAAAAAATATAGTCCGTTACCCCATTACAACTTAATTTTTAATATACTTATAGGTATGCTCTATAAGTTGACTAAGTTAAAATGCTAAGTTTAAAAAAATGAATTTGAAGTAAGAGGAGGACTCCTCATGCTTGTGCTAGACTTCAGAAGTGCTCTCAAAGAAGAAAACACAACCAATTTAACTCACTCATAAATTATAAGAGCCAGTATACCAATACAAGGCAACCA
The DNA here is from genome assembly GCF_040954645.1 of Diabrotica undecimpunctata. Classification (NCBI taxonomy): domain Eukaryota; kingdom Metazoa; phylum Arthropoda; class Insecta; order Coleoptera; family Chrysomelidae; genus Diabrotica; species Diabrotica undecimpunctata. The sequence goes on from NW_027313036.1 coordinate 17,733, forward strand.
AAAAGAATGAAATAACACTTATAATGGGAGATTTCAACGCGAAAGTAGGACGAGGCAAAACAGGAAAGGTAGTGGGAAATTTCGGACTTGGTGAAAGAAACGAAAGAGGAGATCGTCTAGTTCAATTTTGCCAAGAACACAACCTAGTACTTACTAACACTCTCTTTAAGCTCCCCGCACCGTAGACTCTATACCTGAAATCACCGGCAGACTCACCTGGTAAAATAATCAGAAATCAAATAGATTATATCGCTGCACCAATCAGGTTTAGAAACTCCATCAAAGCCGTAAAAACTTACCCGGGTGCGGACGTAGCATCAGACCACAATCCGGTGGTATGTAAGTTTGAAGTAAAGTTAAAAAAGCCAAATGTAAAGAACAGGCCCGGAAACGCTAGATATTAGGAAGCTTTCCAACAATAATATTAAACAACAGATGCAGGGAGATTTAAATACCGAAATATCAAAAATCCTTAAAAATAACAATGAACCGCTGGAAAAGTGGAGTGAAATTAAAGAAGAGATTAGGACTTCAAGCACTAAGTTTTTACTACCTGATAAGAGAAAAAAGAAAGACTGGATGACTGCAGAAATCCTTGACATGATGAAAGAGAGACGGATATATAAAACTAAAGATACTGCCAAATACCGCGAAACCCATAGACGAATTAGAGCTGAGATAAGAAAAACTAAAGAGAAATGGGTTCTCGGAGAGATGCGAAGAAATCGAACAGTGCGAAAAGGTATACGACCTATCACAATATGCATAAGAAGATAAAGGAACTCACAACAAAGGAAAGCTACAATATTTTAATCGAAAGGGCTATGCGATGATAATGGAATCTACAACTAGACCCCAACAAAATAGTTAGAATCTGGGAAACTTATGTGGAACACTGTTTAATGATGACCGTCCTAGTGGGTATACACTGAGCAATGATGATACTGGCCCTTCTATTCTAAAATCATAAGTGGAGTAATGCTATAAAGGGTCTTAAAAATACAAAAGACCCAGGCAACGATAACGTATACTGGGAAGTATTGAAAATGCTGTGCGAAACAAACAGTCAATTTCTAGACTCACTCGTTAGACTCTTTAACAATATCTATAACAGCGGGGAGTTTCCTGAAGACTGGCTAGAGTCAACTTTTGTTGCCATACCGAAAAAACCAAAAGCAAAGTCTTGTGATCAACATCGGATGATAAGTCCTAATTAACCACATTTCGAAGGCATACACCAAGGTTATTTACAACAGAATAAGCAAAAAATGCGAGTATAACATTGGAGATTCGCAGTTTGGGTTTCGGAATTCTCTTGGGACAAGAGAAGCACTTTTTAGTCTACAGGTACTCATCCAGCGCTGCAGAGATATAACAAAGATGTGTACATATGCTTTATAGACTACGCAAAAGCCTTCGATATCGTAAAGCACGAAAAGATAATTGAAGTCTCCATAAGATCGGAGTCGACTACAGAGACATTCGAACAATAGCGAGTCTCTATTGGGGCCAAACAGCTAAAGTGAAAGTAGGATCTACATTGACCAATAAAATTGAGATCAAGAAAGGGGTACGACAGGGCTGTATCTTGTCTCCTATTGTCTTTAATATATACTCAGAAGAAGTATTTAAGACAGCGCTGGAGGAAAGCACAGAAGGCATAAAGATAAATGGAGAAATAATTAATAACATAAGGATGCTGATGACACTGTGATTCTAGCAAGTAGCATGGAGGAACTGAGTTGCCTAATGAGTAAGATACAAAAAACAAGTGCACAATACGGACTCAGACTAAATATCACAAAAACCAAATGGATGTTAGTAAGCAAACCCAACAACCACCACAGCAACTGATATTAGACAATGAAAGAATTGAACACGTGGAATCGTACATCTACTTGGGAACAAACAGTTAACTCAAATTGGGATCAAGCGAAGGAAATACGTATAAGAGTAGAAAAGGCAAGAGCATCGTTCACTAGCATGAAGCAAATTTTCACCTCTAAAAGCCTCACCCTTCCTCTCAAAATTCGACTTCTGAAATGTTATGTATTCCCGGTTTTGTTCTATGGAATGGAGGCGTGGACAATGACCGCAACATTGATGAAAAAAGTAGAGGCCTTCGAAATGTGGGCCTTACCGACGTATATTTACGTATATCCTGGACTGAGCACGTGACCAACGAAGAGGTACTACGCCGGATAGTTAAAGGAGAGAGGTAGGAATAAGTTATAAAGAAAAGAAAGTTGGAATACTTGGGTCACGTTATGAGACATAATAAATATAGAGTACTACAACTGATCGTTCAAGGGAAAATAGACAGCAGAAGGGGTCCAGGGAGGAGAAGACACTCGTGGGTCCAAAACTTGCGGCAATGGTTCGGATTATCATCTGCTGAACTATTCAGATCTGCCGTAAACAAAGTCAGAATAGCCATGTTGATTGCCCACGTTCGGAACGGACAAGGCACATGAAGAAGAAGATACCAATACAGGAAGCGACACGACCGAAGAAATCTTCAGGGCGTTCTTTCCTGGATAACAATAGTTGAATCACCAATTAACTGAAAACCAGTAGGCAACAGGCTCTGCATGGATTTTAAGAATTAAACTGATAGACAGTCAAAAGATTGAAAACTATGAAAAAGTAGCATGGGTAGTAAACTCATAGAACTCATAAACCCTAGAAATCATGAGGAATGAATGGTATATAACCAGTGTTATTACAAAAGAGATCAGAATGAACTGGATAGAATCTATGCTCAGGAATATAATGGTAAATATCACTATTTTTAAGAGACCCTATTGGCCCGGGTCGACAGAGGATGTCCAGAAGTGTCCCTACTGCTGGGAAATCTGATGATGGCCCGAAGTGATAGGAACTTTAAAGATAAATGGTCACGAATAATTGGATATGTGGATGATTTGTTAATCATCTCGTAAGGAAAGTACAATATGGTAGTCAGAAATCGCATAAACGAGGGCCCTAGAATTGGTGAAATAATGGACTTATAGAAAGGGGCTAAATAGAAGTAACCACAAATCCAACATAGTCGCCCTTCAGACGCATACGAAACCTAGAGAAATTAGGTCCTCTAAGCTGCAGAGACAAGCAATTTAGCTAAAGGGAGAAGGTAAAGTATCTTGGGGGTTATACTAGACTCGAAACTTATCTGAAACCGGCAATTAGAATAAATAACAAGCAAAGCAGTTACAACACTTAGAGGGTCAGGCGTATGTATCGGAAAAAATGTGGATTAAAACCGGACATGGTGTACTGGGTGTACACCTTAACCAAACTTAACAAGATGCAAAAGATTTGCGTGTATGGGAATAACTGGTGCCATGCGTACTATACTACTCCAATAGCAAATATGTGTGCTCCACTAGACCTGCCTCCCTTGCATTTGATATTTACATGGAGAAGCAAGATCGGGAGCCTACAGCATGAAACAATCACTAAATTTTTGCAATTAACGGCATATAAATATCGGAACGACGGTGACGAAGGGTATTTTCAATGAGTGACCAGATCATATGACAAAAAAATACAATTTTAAGAATTCATATGGGGTATTTATTCCCAGTCAGGAATGCATGGAGAAACAAGAAGTACCATATCGAAAAAGGTAAGATATAGTATACAGGTGGATCCAAAACTACAGAGGGTGTGGGGCAGGAACATACTTCAATACTCCAAGAAATAGCAAAAGATTTATTTGGGGAGACGATACTGCAATGAGCAAAAGGAAGTAATACCAGAGAGCTTTTAAAAAGAGCAGATCCACATATTGTTTGACAGTCAAGCGGCACTGAAGGCACTGTGAAGTTACATCTAGGTTGGTGTGGGACTGCATCAAAGAACTGAATCAACTAGGAGACCGGAACAATATTAAGCTGGTCTGGGTACCAGGACATCAAGGCATTAACGGCAATGATAAAGCAGAATAACTTGCAAAACGATTATCAGAAGAATCAAACAAACCGACTGTTTACTCTGGGAATACCAAAGGCTACAGTCCGTTAGGCTGTAGTAAGCTGGATCAAAGAGAGGTCATAAGTGATATTGGGAGAGAATCCTAATACAAACATATTGAACAATCTTCATTGATGGACCATGTAGAAAAGGAAAAAAGGAACTACTTCATATGAACAGGAACTATCTGAGAAGAGTAACAGGAATGTTGATTGGGCATGCACCAGTAAGAGAACTCTTGAACAAAATAGGCATTTTCAATGAGACCTTAACTGCAGACTCTGTGATAAGAAACTAGAAACTGAAAAGCATATCTTATAAGACTGCGAGACTTTAGACCATTAAAAGATAAAAACTGTATAAGCAACCAAGATGAGACCTGGTATATTTAGGACACATCAAGCAAAAAACCTTTACAAACTTTTACAGAGCACAAAAATTCTAGACTGGGTATAGGAAACAACAATGGGTAGCAACACAATAAGCTTTATCTCCAGTGATATCTAAGATCTTTTTGATCAGATCAGGGCCCAGGAGGAGAAAAAAAATTTATATCCATCCCAAAATGTCCAATTTTCGACGACTCTGGCGCCTAAATGAGGGTACATGTTGACCATAGCACGGCTATTTTGGCTTTAAGAGTCACTGTGGTTTATAGTTGATTTAACTAGATCTGCTATTTAAGAAAACGAAATAGTTTAAAGAGGTCAGATTTCGGTGGCCAATTCACATCACCTCCATGTAACATGGCCATGTCCCCAAATCGCTCGTGAAAAAATGTTCAATGTGACATGAGTTGTATCGCACGTAGCATCGTCTCATCGATATTACATATAGTTGGTAGCAATCATCCAATTAAGCCAAAGGAATTGGTTTGTTTTAGACCTATAGCGGTTTTTTTGTTGACTGTTTATGACTTGAAAACATAGTTCTCTATTAAGTATGGATAGATGACGTCGTTAGCCAAAAATCCACACTAAACAGTGAATTGGACTGTCACTGTTTAGTCAGGCACTGGACCCTTTTGGATCTTATTTGGATTGATAACGTCTTAAATTCAAGAATTATGTTCGAGTTCAATACTGAGTAGAACTGCACATAGATTACACTGGGTGGATGACTTTGACGATAAGTCGTGACCTAATGACTAATCGGAAATATCGTATAGATATAGAGCGTCGTAAAATAGGTGGAAATAAGGTATTAATGTAACCCCAAATAAAAGCTTATTAATGTGACACACATATACACATAAATACAAAGTATGCATAAAACATGTAAACCTACACCATCGGAACATTTTGCCCAACCAATGGAAAAACAAAAAGATATTTTTTTTGTACTTCAATATTATTTATTATATATGTTATATATGTAACAAACCAACCCCTGCGCCTCTGAATCCCAACATGTGGCATTTCAAGAGTCCTGTAAGATAGACAGGTGACCTGAGTGTGTAAATATGTGAATAAAACACCAAAAGACAGTATTCTAAGTATATTTAGGGAGTTACAGTTTAGCTTTTGTAAAAGAACACGATTATACAGCTTTATCAAATTATCGTAATTTTCATTATAAAATAAACCCCACAAAACCCTGATAATAATTATTATTAGTATAACATCGTATTATAGTGCGGCTATTTCTCGTATTAATATGTTATAATATAATCAAATATTAATAAATATAAGTTAAAATATTAATTGTAAATACATATAAATATAATAAAATTAAAATATATTAAATTTTATATAATCACAAAACAGTAGCTTTAGAATAATATTATATTTATTTGTAATTTGTTGTATTTTATGCTGATATCAGAGCTGCTATTACCAATCTATTTTTTTTGTGAGTACTCACATGACATACTTACGTTCAAGTATTGATTGATTTTTTTTGTAATCCAAGTTTTCTTAGTATCCTCATTATAATTATGATTAGCTGATTAAACTGTTGTCCATTGTGAATATTGATTGTCTATTTTTTAATGCTCCTAAATTATAGAATATATCAATGTTACAAGCATACCACTATTAAAACATGCAATAACCATATAATTAAACAAAATTTAATATTTATTAAACTTCTTCTTCTTCTACGGCACTACAGCCCAAAATGAGCCTTGGCCTCCTTTATTTTTTGCCTCCACCCTTGTCTGTCTGTGGCTGCTCTTCTCCATACACGGACTCCTAAAAGTGCTTGTGCGTCGCTGCTTACTGTGTCTTCCCAGCGCTTCTTGCTTTCCATCTGGTCTCTTTCCCTGCATTCTGGCGTTCAGTGCTCGTTTTGGTAGCCTATCCTCTCCCATCGTATCACATGTCCGGCCCATTGCAATCTTTGTATTCTAATGAAGTCTGACAGGGGTGACTCTGAGATAGCG
>NW_027313037.1:0-24090 GCF_040954645.1 Diabrotica undecimpunctata
CGCGCTATCTCAGAGTATGTAGTTTACAACGCAAACAATCCCGACGAAAATTTGACCCGGAATATTTATGTCAAAAATGTTGGTCTTGATTTACTTAAAGAAAGCATTAATTCTCGAGCGAAAAACATGCACTTAAAACAAGAAACGCGTGCTATTTCACAAGCGAGTTCAGAAGTGGCCATAGGACAATCAACTGACGGTGTACAACATGGAAGATGCTACTACTGTCGAAATCGAAAAACAAGATATTGTTGCAAAAAAATGTAGAAAATGGCTTTGCCTGAAACATGTACAGCCCGTGTCAAGATTGTGTTACACAAAATTTTGAAGTTTAAGAAATATTTGCAAAAATTTACCATTGTTCTCTTTTTTTGAGGTTTGCTTGTATCAGTTCCAAATAAAGAATTGTTATTTGTTTAAACTGATAAAATATGTTTTATGTTATAAAAGAAGGTAGACAATAAAAATTGTATCATAAAAAATTGTTTTTTTTAATTTTTTGTAAAATATTTAAATACATAATGTGTGTCTCTTAGACACCACCCTACCTTTGGTGTAAAAACAATTCACCCGTGCCGCGAAGGGTTAATGCAACCAATGGTAAAAGATGGGTTAAAGTAGGAAAATGTTCATTTTTATACTTATTAAATTTGTTATTCACGCAATATACAAACAAGAGAAGGAATGCCTAGTCCCTTTCTTTTAACGGTCCCCGGTCAGTACATGGATTTTACGATGGGGTATGCGAAAAAGGGTTTTTACTTTTAGTGCCAGTCGTAAAACTATTTTTTACCATATGCTTCTGGCGTTTTGTTATTTTTTCTGCAAAATTTTATTAAATGTATTACTTTAAAAATTATTTTAAAATAAAATTTTTTTAAAATGGACCCATTTCTTCTCAATATTGATATTTCGAGTGATAATCCCATGTAAGTGTTAAAGATATATAGTTAAATGAATTAACATTGATATAATAAAAGGTACCGAAAATAAATAAATCGGTAAGTTAAAACCACAAGACATCTCCAAAACTGCCAATTTAGGAAAATTAAATAAGTATTATTTTATCGCCTCGGTAGCGCTGTGGCGGACCTTAGGCCATTTTAAATAATTCTTATTCTTCTTCTTAGTTTGTTAACCTAATGCAGGTATCGTGATATCATAAAGCTATTAGCTGATTTTAACAATGTTCCTCCACGTCTTTCTATCTCTTCTGCCGTTCTAGTATATTCTCACAATGGAGCGCCAATAGTAGCAACAATATGGGCTGTGTATCGTGCGGATGATCTACCTCGACTACTTTTTCCTGGTTGGTAGCTTTTTCAAGACTATTTTTTTAAAATCACGTGTCAAAAATAGGAGATTGTTATTTGTTCTTAGTCTTTTCTTTATGTTTAGCTGGTTTAGTATAGACTCATTTCTTCTTTTGGCCACCCAAAGTATTTTTAGCACTCTTTTCAAGTAGTACATATCAAAAACATCTTTAATCCTTTTAACTTTCTTTATAAGGGCCCAGTTTAAATAATTAGGAAACTACAATAGTCTGTCAGACAGCCAAACAAGTCAGGTAAATGAATTGCATTTGGCTTTACTGTAAATGATTTAGTGGATCTATGGTTAAAATGATCTAGAAAACAAAAAGGCTAAAGTATTAGTTTAAAAAATAGATCTACGATTTAGATAAGAATACGCTGGTGTACCGGATTGATTCATATATGAGCAGTACGCCAAAGGATGAGGGCTCGCGTCTCGGTATTACTCACTCCGTAGATCTTTATAGGAAGAGCTTAAAAATCAGAAATATAGATAGGAAACTATAATATCATAAAGACAATATCTAAAGAACTTTTGTATACTATTTCATGTTTTTTTAAATTTATTTGGTCGCTTCACACTCGTAGTTGCTATAGTTGGATAACAATTAAAGAATTTATGTTTCAAGTAAAAGTAAAGATAAATATTATATCTTCATCTTTTTTCTTGGCCCTACAGCTCTAAGTAAGTCTTGGCCGCATTTACTATTCACATATAGATATAAATATTACATCCCAAGCAATCAAAATTAATTTGTGCGTTACATAATTTTCTCTTCCTAAGAATTTTGACAATCTGAGGTATAACGGTGTTGGCGAATCTATTTGAATATTTGTTATTTTTAGTAGTATAGTACGTAAAGATTTATAAAAATTTATTATTTAAAGCACATGGTGCGATTTTATTATTTATTAAATCTATTGCAGGTGGACTTACAAACATTTACCGATTGAAGTTTGTTTTAGCACCATTTAATATAGAAACAAACTCTACCCAGGGCCAGCGCCATACCTTAAACAACGTTAAACATTCGCAATGTTTATCAATAGTGTCAACATTCCCTTAGTTTAAAAAAGTTATAATCTCAGGATTTTTTTTGGTAATCTATGAAAAACAAAGTCTAATCAAAAATAAAGATTTAAAACTAGAATATTATTTTTCCGGGAACATAAGAAAACATTGTTCTCTCTTACTCTGAAATAAAAGATTTTTCATAACTATTCCTTATATTTTTCATAATTTTCCATACTTCTCGTGGGATATGATGTTTATTTTTTAATATTATTATAAAACAAAAATCGCGTCGCTAAACAAAAGTGACAAAATGTATTCTCGAGACCAAGACAAGAAGCACTACGGGACACGCGCTATCTCAGAGTACCACCAACTAGATGAACTGATGACCTGAAACAGTTAGCAATAACTGGATGCAAGCCGCCCACGACTAAGGCAGATGGAAAGAGCTAAGGAAGGCCTATGTTCAGTAGTGGACGCATACAAACGTCATCAAACCAATAAACAGTTTAGATTACACTACATTATATATAACTTACCAGTTCAATTAGAATGAAGTCTCTTTGCCTGAAACAAAAAATTGAATAAGAATTTAAAGATACAGCTTAATAAAAAACATTAATAAAAAAAATTAAAAGCAACTGCTTGATATTTTTAAAATTCGTCTTGTCTGTCTATTCGAAGACTTGTCCAATCAGTCGAAGCAGGTATGTAAAACTTAATGACGGATTCGTATTCAGTCTTAGTTTTAAACAACCCCCAAATTACTACAAAAACTTTTAATAAAATAATAGATCCAGATTTTACTGGCACAGACTGGATACCAAATAAGAGATTGGTAAACTGATCACTAGCCTACCTGCACCCCGGATCAGGTATAGACCATAAAATCCCAGCAAACGGCTAGTTTTTGGTAATTTCACAGAATAATCCAAATCCAGATGTCTTATATGCAACTGCAATTTATTGGTTTTTATTTGGGAATTCCACAAAATTCTATTGATATCTACCTAAAATCATGCGAAAATAAAAATTTCCATTTATTTGCCCTTGTTTCTTCAACATGGACAAAAAATGATGGTTATCAATAATTTCAAATTTCAATTGCGAAAAACTCTAAAAAAATCGAATTGCCTTTTGTGGACTTATGCGACGAAAGGGTGTAAGGCTAAATGTCATACAACTGGTAAGTAGAAATTTTATACCGTTTTTGTTTAATTGTTTGGCACTGGTTTTCGCGAATCATCCTGATCAAACAGAAAAAAATCAGCGTAATTAAGTTCTTTAAGTTAACTGTATAAGATGTTTCTTGTAGGCAAGGCATAATATTACTTTGTTGCTGTAGATTACCTTTTCCGATATTACATTTTGACATTTCTAATTAAATTGTTAAAGTCACATTGTTATATGTATATGTATATGTATTGTTATGCTATTTAAATTGTATTATATTGCTTACTTAGGAAAAATCCTGTCTATATTTATTAAATGAACTAATCTCCATTTAATCACAATAAATCAGCATTAATTAATTACAATCTCAGGCTATTTAAATTGTACGATTTACCTTTGATCGTGGATTCAAAATATTTTCCAATTGGCGTCCTAATCGGGATAGGTAATATGACCTGAATAAAATACATAGAATTTCAACTGAACTATATGTGAGATGTCCTTTATTTTAATGAAATTTTATACAACAATCAATCCTGTAATATTTGCAATATACTAACTTTAAATATATGAGAAATTGTTTTCTATCATGGACCCAAATGTTATTTTACATTGATTTTTAATATGTGTTATAACTAAGCTCTTTTTATAATTCCTTTTTTTTTAGTGATCGCAAAATTAACTGTCTCTATTATTTATTCAATTTACTTAATTAATAAATGAAAATCACACTCCGGCTCTAATGAAATTTGACTGACCTTTCCTTCTCTGCCGTTGCAATTCTATGGCCACGCCACAACAAAAAAATCCTTTCTCTGCTTCTGCTCCTATTGTGGTCCAGATGACGTACACCTTTCTCCTATCTGTCCTTGTATCTCCAAATGTTTCCGGCTTCGTCTGCTATTAATATTCTTAGGCCCTTTGGTTTTCTATCTCTCTGTACCCCGTTCCTCACACTGGTCAGCTTTTCCACCGCAAATAAACACACCCGGTAAATTACGTCTTCGGGACTTCAAAAAAACACAAATCACAAAGCTCCTTCCTTCTTGGACGACGAAAACTGACTAACTAACCTTTTTTTCTCTCTCCTATCTCATAGCCAAAACCAAACCTCCTTGCATTCAAAATTTGACCAATAAAAATCATCCACCTCTTGTGAGTATATCGTTACCACCCAACTCTCTCTATAAAACGTCATTCGGGTAATTCCAGAAAACAAATCTTCTTTAATTATTCTAACTAAATCTATCTACTTTACAAATATTTCTTACTAATAGCTACAAACGATACCTGTTTCTCAATTCAATGTCTTTTGTTAATAAACTTTTACCGATATAATCTTTCGGGGAGAAAACCACCGCAAATCCCGGTCCATTGTTCAACACTTTCTATATACACTTTTATTCCGGGTAAAACCATTTCACAATAACCGACTTATTTAAATTTCTTATCGATAATATTTGAAAGTCTTGTCTCTGAGGCCTAATGAACAATTCTTCGAACAACTTAAAATACATATTTTGTCTTATACAGGATGTTTGAAAATTCATATGCCCGTGTCTTTATGAAATATCAATAATTTTAATTTTTATTTAAGTAATAAAATTTGTATATCGGTTTTTTATTGCTTATGGACATTCAAAAGTACAACAAATCCCCGCCTTTGTAATCGATAAAATTTATCAATTTATGCAACTAAATTTTCTCGAGGCAAAATAAACGCACTTCCTGTATGCTATCTGTACTTATGCTACGTATTATCCTATCCTACTATCTACTTTATACAAATTTAAATCTTCATTCGTGATATTTATATACATCATGGATATTATAAATACCTCTGATCTTTTCAGAATCCATATGTTTCAACTCATAGCTGTTTACTCCATCTTCGTTGTTTACTATGTATGGCCCTTCGAAAACAGGCATCAATTTTGCGCAAATACCGGTCTGAAGATTTGACACTCTTAATGCTCTTACCATTACTTTGTCACCCTTTTGGAAAGTTACTGGTCTTCGTTTCCTATTATGACCCTGTCTCTGGATGTATTTCTCATTGCTTCTTCTTAATCTCCTCTGAACGGTTTCTATAACCTGTCGATACTCTCTTTGTTCTGGATCTTCCCACGGTCTTATCGGCATGACGCCTTTCATGATGTATTCTGGTGTTTCTTTCGTTACTGTACTTGGCATGGAATTTAGGTACATCTCTATTTCTCCCAATTTTCTGTCCCATCGCCGATGTTGACCATCCGTTGCAATACGAAGAAATTTCGTTACCTCTTGTATAAATCGCTCAGAAGGATTACTTTGGGGATGCCTGATGCTTACAAAGTTCGTCTCGATTCCCCGTTCTCTAAGCTGTCCCTTGAAACGATCATTTCGGAAGTACGTTGCATTGTCTAGTAAAATTTTTCTTGGGGTTCCTACCGTAGCGATGAAATTGTCTATTTTTCTCAATATTTCTTCCCCTTTTGTGGTGCGGCAACTATATAATTTTACGTATTTTGAGAACACATCCACCATCACCAGAATATGCTTGTTCCTTTGCGTGGTCACAATTAGATCGCTTAACATGTCGATGGCTATAATGTCCAGGTTGTTCCGGGAAACAATGCTCTTTGCAATATTTTCGTTTTTAAAATTCCTGCTCTTGTATTTCTGGCATACTTCGCATTTCTGTGTGATCTCTTTTGCAATGCGGTAATCTTGTCGACTGATGTAGTTTTCCCTAAATACAAGCCATACCTTTCTACTGCCAATATGTCCATTTTCCTCGTGTAGTTTCTTGATGATTCTTTCTGCCAATGTCGGTGTCACTAAATATAATTCCTTTCCGTCTATTCTCTTAAAAAATATCTCGTTTTCTAGCTCTGCTCTTCTCTTTTCTCTTTCTTCTAGGCCTTCCTGGTCGGTCCTTATCTCATTTAACGAAAATATCCCTTCGTCTTGTGTCAGTATATTCAATCCCACATGTAATGTAATTGTCTCCTTTTTTCCTGTATCTTCGTCCCGTGTTAAAGCGTCAGCTATTATGTTGTCTTTCCCTTTGATGTATCGAAATTGGAAATCATACTCTTGTAAGAGCAGAATGCCTCTGTGTATTCTGTTATTTACCAATCGATTCTTCATGATGTGTATCAATGCTGCATGATCCGTTTCGATGGTGAATTTAGCTCCCAATAAGTAAAACCTTAATTTGTTTACGCAAAATAGTACACTGGCGAATTCCAACTCGGTGACACTGTATTTTCTCTCATGTGTTTTAGTCACTCGAGATATAAAACATATCGGAACCTCTTGGCCGTTTTGTATTTGCGACAACACTCCTGCAAATTTCTGTATCGACGCATCCGTACGGAGTATAAACGGCAAATTGTAAATAGGGTGATATATTTTTGTTCCTTTAGCAAATTCTTGTTTCAATATTTTGAAAGCTTCCTCCTGTTCTTCTTTCCAATTCCATTTTGTCCCTTTCTTTAACAATTTTATTAAAGGAATTTCTTTTTGGCTTAAATCGGGAATTAATTTCTTGAAATAATTTATCGTACCGAGAAACCCTCGCAATGTTTTTAGATTTGTTGGTCTTGGGTATTCGTCGATGAGCTTTACTCTGTCCTCGGCTAGACTTACAGTTTCGGTGTCAAGTTTGAAACCCAAATAAATCACTTCCTTTTGAAAAAATTGACATTTTTCAATGTTTAGTTTTAATCCCGCTGTGTCCAATTCTTTCAAAATTATTTTGATATGTTCCACATGACTCTGCATATCTTGTGAAAAAATTAATAAATCGTCGATGTAATGGACGATGAACTCTTCATGGTGATTCAAAATGGTATGCAAAGCTCGTACAAGTGCTGCACAGGCGCTTTGTAATCCAAACGGAACTACCTTAAATCGGTATACTATACCATCAATTGAAAAGGCAGTGTAGTTTCTACACTTTTCAGCCAAAGGTATTAACCAAAAACTATGCTTTAGATCAATTTTTGAGAAAATATGTGATCCCGTGATCCTTCCAAAAATGGCCTCGATATTTAACGGTGATTCATATTGTGATACTGTGTGTTGGTTGATATTTCGGGCATCTAAACAGAGTCTTAACTCTCCACTGCTCTTCTTCACTATCACAATTGGGTTAATATAGGGTGAGTCACATCTCTCAATGATTTGATCTTCCAACATTTTTTTGATTTCTTGCTTTACTTCTTGCCGATACTTATAAGGAATTGGATAAGTCTTCGATCGAAAATTTCTCAAGTTTTTCACCTCAAATGAGTGCTCGTATTTTGTGGCCACTCGGTTTTCCTCATTTATCAGCGTTTCATAGTCTCTTAAAATTATACGCAAATCATTTTCTTTGCCTTCTCCACATATCAATTTTTTTTCTCTCCCATCAAATTTTTCGCACATATTCACCGTGTACTCCGTGTCTTCTTCAAACACCACTGTCTCCATTGTGTCCTCTTCATTTTCCTTTGTGTTTTTTTTTGTTGGGCTCGTCTCTTCTTTTGAGGAATCCCAAGTTTTGCTTTTATTTCTTGTCAAAATTTTTCCATCTTCTTCTCCTGAGCTCGTCTCATCTTTTGAGGAATCCCAGGTTTTTTTTTCTTTGATCTTTTTCAGACCTTTTCCCCTCTTTCTTCCTTTTCCTTTCTTCGTCGCCAGGTTCATTTCCACCGTTTGTTCTTTCTCTGATTCGTCCGTAATTTGTTTCTCTTGTTCCTTATCCTGTTCTTCTTCTTTTTCCTTGGTTATTTTCATCGTATTGGTTTTGAAGTCGATCACTACATGTTTTTCCGTTAATTCGTCAACGCCTACAATCATGTCATGTGACATATTCGGCATTATTACACATTGAAGTGCATACATATTTTTTTTCAATCGTACCATTACTCGTATACCTTCATTTATTGTTGCCAATGTCCGTTTATTTGCGCCCACTAAATTCACCCTAGGTATTTTATAAATTAGACTTGTTAAATTTACTTCTTCGATTAATTTTCTGTTGACCAGTGTTATTTCAGAGCCTGTGTCTATCATAATTTTAATTGGTTTCTCATTTATAAATCCATCCACAAATTTTAAATTAACTCCATTTCTCTTTTCATTGTTTCCTGCCAGTTTAATAAATTCCTTGGGGTGACAAAAAATTCCTGTTTGTTTCTTCGTTTTTAGTGAGCGCCTTCTTGAAAACACGCCTGTTGTTCTTCTGTGTTTTCTCTCCCGTCATCTTCTCTCTCATATTCATTTTCTTCTCTTTGCATATTATTTATTTCTCTTCTGTTCTCTTTTGGTCTATCATTCCCGTATCGATTACCGCGAGATTCCTGTTCATTCCGTGGGTTATTGTATCTGTTTCCTTGGTATGGGCGGTTATTTCTACTCTGATTTTCCCGATCCCTGTTTTCATTCCATCTCTGGGTTCTGGGTTCATAATTCTCTCTTCCGTTCGGTCTATTTTCATATCCCCGTCTAGGTATGAATTCTCGTCTTGTATAATCTCTTCTAAAATTTTGACCTCTATCTCTATATTCTTGGTTTTCTCTTTGTCTATAATTTTCTTGCGGTCTTCTTTCTCTTCTTTCATGCCTATGTGATTCTCTCATTTGCAAAAATTGACATAAGCTGTCAATGTCCTTGTAATTTTGGAGATTTATGTGGTCTTCCAAGGTATCTTCAAAATGTCGCGATATCAACTCTACCAATTGTTCTGATGAATAATTATATTGCAAATGTTTTGCATTATTATAGAGTTGTAATGCGTACATCTTTTCTGATACGCCCATCCTCTCATGGTATTTTCCATTTTGTAACTCTTTATTTACTTGTAGTTGCTGGATTTTTCCCCAGAAATAATTTAAGAATCTTTTCTCAAAATCTTGCCAATTGTCCAATTCTTCTTCCTTGCTGACAAACCAAAGATTTGCCTCTTCTGTGAGATGGTTTCTGATGGTTTCCTTTGCTGATGCAAACGGTCCTATGTATTTGACTTTTTCCTTTAGGTTATTTATAAAAGGCACTGGGTGTATTTTCCTTATATCCCCGCCAAATCGTACTTTTACGTCTTCTGTGCTATGTACGATGACTTCCTTTCTTTCTACTCCTCTTATCTCCATCTCTGCAATTTGTTTAAATCTCCTTTCCGTTTCTTTCCGGTCTTCTTGTAGCGCATTTTCAAATTTTATTTCTATCTGTTCTAATTCCCTTTTTTGCATACTCTGAATATCCTTCATTTTAGTTTCGATTTCTTCTCTCTGCAATTCTATTTTCCTCTCTGTTTCTTCCCTACTTCTTTCTAAACAGACTTTTATTTCGTTTTCATATTTGTCCATACGCGTTTCCATTTTTTGTTCCATTTTTCTTTGGTTTTCTTCCAAATTGTCCAATTTTTGTTCCGTTCTTTGTTGTGATTCATCCATTATGTGTTTTGTTTCCATATGATTTTTATCCATTTTTTGTGACGATTCTTGTATTTGTTGTGTCTGTATTTGCATCATAGCTAATAATTTTTCTAACATCCCTGTTTCTTTTCTTTCCTCCATTATTGTAGCATTTCCTTCATTATCCGATCCTTCATCAATAATTGTTTCCTCTTCTATCTTATCCTCTTTCCTTTCTTGCGTTTTGCTTTGACTCCTTGTGGCCGACATGTTCGTTAGATTATTTATCCCCGCCAAATATGAAACTTTGAAATTTGTGCAATAATTTCCCCGCCAAATATAAAATTCTACTGGTCTGTTGCAACAAACGGGACTTTTCCTGTTCAAATGTAATAACTCTTGAGTACGAGTATCAAATTTCAATATCCCACAAATAAATCAAATGGTAAAATATCAAATGTCAAAATCAATCAAATCATTCAAGTATGGTAAAATTATCAAATTTAAATATCACACAAATAAATCAATTATGGTAACCTATAAATTGTCAATATCACGAATAAATCAATTATGGTAAATTGTATCTTAAAAAAAAATATATAATCCTTATGTCCTCAATTTTTACATAATATTTCACTTTATCCCCGGCATATAAACTTTCAAATATCTGCTCGTCTACTCCTATCCTTTCAAATTTGCCAACTAGAAATATTTTTCAAAGCTTTACACGTTGGGGGCCATTTTGTTATGCTATTTAAATTGTATTATATTGCTTACTTAGGAAAAATCCTGTCTATATTTATTAAATGAACTAATCTCCATTTAATCACAATAAATCAGCATTAATTAATTACAATCTCAGGCTATTTAAATTGTACGATTTACCTTTGATCGTGGATTCAAAATATTTTCCAATTGGCGTCCTAATCGGGATAGGTAATATGACCTGAATAAAATACATAGAATTTCAACTGAACTATATGTGAGATGTCCTTTATTTTAATGAAATTTTATACAACAATCAATCCTGTAATATTTGCAATATACTAACTTTAAATATATGAGAAATTGTTTTCTATCATGGACCCAAATGTTATTTTACATTGATTTTTAATATGTGTTATAACTAAGCTCTTTTTATAATTCCTTTTTTTTTTAGTGATCGCAAAATTAACTGTCTCTATTATTTATTCAATTTACTTAATTAATAAATGAAAATCACACTCCGGCTCTAATGAAATTTGACTGACCTTTCCTTCTCTGCCGTTGCAATTCTATGGCCACGCCACAACAAAAAAAATCCTTTCTCTGCTTCTGCTCCTATTGTGGTCCAGATGACGTACACCTTTCTCCTATCTGTCCTTGTATCTCCAAATGTTTCCGGCTTCGTCTGCTATTAATATTCTTAGGCCCTTTGGTTTTCTATCTCTCTGTACCCCGTTCCTCACACTGGTCAGCTTTTCCACCGCAAATAAACACACCCGGTAAATTACGTCTTCGGGACTTCAAAAAAACACAAATCACAAAGCTCCTTCCTTCTTGGACGACGAAAACTGACTAACTAACCCTTTTTTTCTCTCTCCTATCTCATAGCCAAAACCAAACCTCCTTGCATTCAAAATTTGACCAATAAAAATCATCCACCTCTTGTGAGTATATCGTTACCACCCAACTCTCTCTATAAAACGTCATTCGGGTAATTCCAGAAAACAAATCTTCTTTAATTATTCTAACTAAATCTATCTACTTTACAAATATTTCTTACTAATAGCTACAAACGATACCTGTTTCTCAATTCAATGTCTTTTGTTAATAAACTTTTACCGATATAATCTTTCGGGGAGAAAACCACCGCAAATCCCGGTCCATTGTTCAACACTTTCTATATACACTTTTATTCCGGGTAAAACCATTTCACAATAACCGACTTATTTAAATTTCTTATCGATAATATTTGAAAGTCTTGTCTCTGAGGCCTAATGAACAATTCTTCGAACAACTTAAAATACATATTTTGTCTTATACAGGATGTTTGAAAATTCATATGCCCGTGTTTTTATGAAATATCAATAATTTTAATTTTTATTTAAGTAATAAAATTTGTATATCGGTTTTTTATTGCTTATGGACATTCAAAAGTACAACAGTATATATATGTATATATATATATATATATATATATACATATATACATATATATTATAATACAGGGTATCCAATTAAGTCAGCACCATATGCGAAACCTTTTTATTTTTAGTTTTATGAATTTTGTTATATAAAATAATTCTATTACATAAAAAGTTTTGAATGATCTAAAACCTAGAATACAATGATCAGATATTAATTTTTTTTTAGTTGTATACGCGGTTTGTCAAAAAAAATGAATTGTGGATATTCTCAAATCTTAATAAAATTCTGACTGAAGAAATGACTGAAGAATAATAATATCTGATTCTGATGATTGAAGTTCTAGATCATTGAGAACTAGAGAATAAATTTTTTTTCATAAAACTAAAAATAAAAAAATTTTCCATATGGTGCCGACTTGGACTCCTTATATACATATATATATATATATATATATATATATATATATATATATATATATATATATATATATATATACTGAAAAAGCAATAAACGCTTGTAGTCAACGCTGATCAGTTAGACTACAAAATATAACTACATATTTGGGTATGCAGACGAAGAAAGGCAAAGCAGTACTCTTTTTAGTCTACCAAGCTTTCGCAAATCTTTATTTGCATCATCAGGGTGCTACAATAAACAAAATTAGTACAAATTACAGAATAACAATTATTTTGTATCTTTCACTAATTGAGGTTAGTTGTCATGATGTTTATAAAATGAAATGAACAACTCATCTGACTCCTACAAATAATGGCGAAAACTAACCAAAAAAAATGTAAAAAAATTGGTTTTAAAGACACTCTAATTGTAGGATCTTTGTACAAGTCATTGAAAGATAAAGTACAGGAAAGTGTATTTAAGCATTTTGATGCATTCTGTCACAATAAATGCATTGCTGATTACTTTAAATTTAAAAATTTTCGCCAATGATGCCATAAAATGTAAAACTTTGCACGTGTAGAAAATTAAGTTTCCTTCGACTTCAATGCACTAATAGCACACTCAAGTTTTTAGCTTTTCCTATTTTTCAGATATTTTATATTTACTAACTGTCCAAAATCGTCTATTATTTTTAAGATAGCCACATAACGCCAAAACGGTAAGACTTAGACCGAATGTATGCTTAACAAATTATCTCGAGAATTCAATGATAAATATAAAAATGCAATGAAAATCAAATAATGAAGTTAGGACTACTTCCGATATAAACAAAAATTTTCACAAACAAAAATAAATAAAAAAGATTTAAAATCAAATAATGAAGTTGGGACTACTTCCGATATAAACCAAAATAGCACATATTGACAAATATTTTCATTTAAAAGTTTACTGTCGAAATCCTATGCAACTAAATTTTTGATCTCAAAACCATTTAGATTGGCAAATACGTCTAATAGGCCACACCGTGAGACATATTAATATCTCAGTTAAATTTTAAAGCAACTTGCTTCAAATAATTTCTGAATTTATTAACTTATTACATAAACGAGAAGTATAACCCCGGTGATGAGGTATTGGTAACCAGAACCTGCTATATTCTGATTATATATTTACTATACATTTTTCTTAATTAATTAATCTGAGGGTAACTTCTTTAATTTTTCTCTTTTTGCTGTCTGACCTTTCTATGACTGTTGATGTGTACACGATATAAATACAATTTATATTGAACGTTTAATATACACTTAAAAAAGAGGAACAAGTGGTATAAATCTCTTGCATGTGCAACTTGATAAAAATAAATTAGTAGGTGGTTTTTTTTGTGGACCAATGTGCAACACGCAGCAGAAAGGCGGTTCAAATTTTAATCATATGTGCAGAAAAAGTATACAATTACAATAATTGTATTTACTGTTTTATTCCAGCTCTACATGCAAAATATAATACAGAGTCCGTACATTTATAACTTATATTTTATGGCTTTTAAATTTTTTGGTTCCGACAGACATAGTAATTGGGACTAATGCAACATATTTTCGTTACCCTTTTTTAAAGTAATATTTTAGCTCGTTCGTTATGGGAGTTATACGCTTCGTGTTTCGTTTACAGACAAGTAAATAATTTATTTTAAAAACAGTCTCTTCGCAGATTATGGCAGTTTGTAAAGTTATTCAAAGTATTTCAGATAATCAACATTTCTCCAACATTCATTTCATATCATGTTCGTTAAACTGACTAGACCGTATTACTGTGCTTTCTGCTTTCGGAACGATCTCTACTACTTGAACTCGAGTACAATTTCTGAACTGGATATGTCTGCAGCAATGACAGCGGACTCCCGGTCTTTCCTCCAGCTTATCGCAGATCTCCTTTACACTATATATCCACAGGAGAAGTTTATAAGCACTTCGCGAATGCTTTAGCTTAATACCCCTCGAACGACTGGAAAAGCATATATATTTCTGCACTGAGAAAATTTACATAGTTAGACCGAATTATTACTGATTTTAAAAATAATTTGTATGTTTGTATGTCATGCTTAATATCATCATTCAATTAATTTTATTTAAAGGAGCGTACATTCAGGTCTCTTTAATAATAAACAAACGTTTTTAAAGCGAAGCTTCTATAGTGGAGTTGTATTACTTTTTCATCATCATTTTGGCTTTACAACCCTGTGTGGGTCCTAGCCTCCCCAAGAATTTTTCTCCAGTCGTCCCTATCCATCGCCTTCCTCCGCCAAGCACGTATTTCCATATTTCTCATATCTTGGTCTATGTTATCTAGGAATCTTGTTCTGGGTCTTCCTTTTCTTCTTTGACCAATAGGTCTATCAAGGAGCGTTTTTCTAGCTGAGTCGGTTTGCTCCATCCGCATTACATGGCCTACCCACCTCAGACGTCCTATCTTTATGTGTTTTACGTATTACTTTTTCTCTATGGTAAAATACTAAGGAAAGCCTATCGGAACCTCAAGATAGCGTCGTCATGGCTAGTGTCACAAAAAACACTGTTCTTTATATCGATTCACTATTCTCGATCAATTCGTTTTTAGTCATCATATATTTACTTTAAGCAGGATTGGGTATCTGTATATATATATATATATATATATATATATATATATATATATATATATATAATGGCTATACACCCCAGTGTGGGGTTAAACCGCAAATGCTTTCTAGATCCTATTTCTTAAGTGGATCAGTCTTTTTTGTTTATTTTATCTTCTTGACAAACAATATCTCTTTATTTTTTCCTGTCTCTAGTTCTTCCTCTCCATTCTCTGACTCCTGCCCTTTGGAGGTCTTCTTCAACTTCTTGCAGCCACTTTGATCTCGGTCTTCCCCTTCTCTTTCTTCATCCTGGAGTCCATTCTATCATTGCGTATGTCACTGCCTCATCGCCTGCTCGCCAAATGTGACCTAACCATCTAACTCTGCATTGCTTTATTTTAGTTACGATGTCTTCCTTGAGTTCTTTCTTAATTTTTGCATTTGTTCTGCTTCTATATTCATTTTGCTCTGTTCTGATTGGTCCTAGTATGGTTCTCATAATCTTTCTCTCTGCTATTCTTAAGTCTTCTTCATCTTTTTTAACCACCGTCATTGTTTCTCCTGCATATAATAATATTGGCCTAATTATGGTGTTATAAATGCTCATCTTACTTTTTTTAGTCAGTGTTTTGCTTTTAAGTAATCTTTTGTTTGCAAAATAAGCTTGATTCGCTGCTAAAATTTTTTCTTTTATTTCGGATTTCCTTTCTCCGGATTTACTTATTGTAACTCCTAGGTATTTGAAGTATTCTACTTCTTCAAACTCAGAACTTCCTATTTTGATTTTTTCTTTCATTGGTTTTTTCCCTAATCTTAATATTTTTGTCTTTTCTTGATTTAATCTTAGCCCCATTACCTCCCCTTTCTCTCTTATTTCTGCTAGCATTTCTTTCATTATTTTCCTGTTCTTTGTAATAATAGCAATATTGTCTGCATATGCAATTATTTGACCACCTCTTGTTCTTAGATTTCCTTTATTTATATTTCGTAGTACATATTCTAATGCTAAATTAAATAGCGTTGTTGATAAGGCATCTCCTTGTTTCATCCCTTTATTTATACTGAATTCCTCTGTCTCTCCTCTTTGTGTCTTTATGCTTATTTTTGTAGTTCTCATTGTCATTTCTATTAATTTTCTGAGTTTATGTGGAATTTTTAATTTTTTAAGTGCTATCATTAATCCGTTCCTTTTAATTGAATCAAATGCCTGTTTGAAGTCTATGAATAACATTTCGAATTCTATTTATACTCGTTTGCTTTTTCCATTATTTGTTTTATTGTGTGTATTGCATCTATTGTAGATCTTCCTTCTGTGAATACACATTGGTACTGTCCCACTGTCTTCTTTGTGATCTTTGATAACCTCTTTTTTATTATTGATGTCAATATTTTATATGTTGTATTTAGTAACGTTATTCCTATATAATTTTCACAGATTTGTTGGTCTCCCTTTTTATATACTGTTATGATGTGCCCTACCTCCCAGTCCCCTGGCATTTTCTCTTCTTTCCATATATTTTTCAATAGTGCCAGTATTTTTCCTCTTAGTTCACTTTCCCCGTATTTTATTAGTTATATATTAATCTGGAATCTGTATATTCTCGTATATATGGTTTGGGTACCTTCTTTATTAATGTGCATTGTGCATTTAACTTGGGTGTTTTTAAACTTTAAACATCAACTAAATTTTCTACTAAAGTTCTATGACAGTTGTGCTTGTTGTTTAACTTGGACATTTTTTTATAACTCAATTTAAAAGATATAATTTCCTTCTAGATTCGTACACTTTTAAAAATTATTACTATATTTTTACTGTGAATATTTAAAAAAGAGTTAATTATAAGTGCTTAATACTCATAGCAAATACAAATAATGTGTATTTATATTTATATCTTCACGTAGATGCCATTGTTATGCTCCTCAGCAGGTTATATAACTGACTGCCCCATGTGGAGACGGGCCGCTTAAATTAAATACCTTTAAAACTTCACCAATCCAATGGCGAACCCGAGGAAAAACCAAGATACCAAGAAAACTTCACTGGTTAAGGGCGCACTGCCCTGCTGGACCGATCAGTATAACCCAACTCGTGACAATAAAAATGACAACAAGAAACCAAAGCTGCTAGAAAAAGTACAAACAAAAACAACGGAAAGGACAGGGAAGATACGAGAAAAAAGGGGAAAAGAAAGAGCAACGGAAGGATAAAGAATTTAAGAAAAAAAAGATGGGCGAGAAAGAGAAAAACAGTAAACCAAGATAAAAAAGGAAAGAAATAAAAGAAAAAAATAGAAAAACAGACAGACAGATAAAATAAAGAAATGATAAAAGTGAAGCGATTATCTTAGACAGCGTAAGCAGTTCCGATGTTGAATGGCAAAAGTAAAGAGCAAGAAGAAGAAAATCGAGCCAGAAAACTAAAACGACGACGAGTTCGGAGGAACAGCCACTCCACTGCAACACAAGATCAAACTTGGGTCTTCAGGATAGCGTAACGGCACCTAACAAACTCATGAGTGAAGTGGCAAATACAACATTGTTCATAAAGGGGGAGGCGGACATCCTGAGAAATTGGATGCTGGACTGTATCGAAAGTAAAGGAGTATGAATGATTACCAATGCATAAACACCAACATAAAAACCCTTGAAAGAAAAGAAGACGGCTACAAAGGAGGTTTAACTGGACTTAGAGAACCCAAAAGCCAATAAAAGAAGGGTGGACACTATCACTGACAAGATGACAACATGCAAGGGCGAAAAAAAGTCAACGAAGTTCCCAAAGAGAAGACTGGTCGAAGGAGATTGTCACGAGAACTAATATGAAAGATAAATACAAATCTGAAACAATAGGAGACGTGGCAATTGTTTTCGTCATTAAGAACGACTAGGAAGTCATAGCCATGGACGGAGACTTATTTCATGGAGTGTAGTCAAAGGATTTTCTTCTGTCAACTATTCTCTTCCATGCACATCATGTGCCCATTTCATATCTACTGTTTTGTGTCTATCCTTTGCCTTGTTCTGAGTATTTCATTCATGGGTCGCCTAATTTCATTATTCGGTTTATGCTCAAGTTTAGATTTTCAAAAAAATCTCTCCCAAAAAATTCAATTTCTACCGTTCTGTTTTTTATTTTGTTCATTTATCTGCCGTAATTCTAATCCATATGTCAATATTGTCTCTACAAACGCGCTATCTCAGAGTATTTTGTGCTAATGAAAATTTGATTGGACCAAAGTAGAGAATTTCTCCAAATATACCCTTTCCTCCCTGTTGAACTTCGCGTCACGCATTACAGTCAGATAAATCTGTGTCAGATATGATACTATAGATTCGTAAGTAATCCATTTTGGTTACATTTATTTTCATTCCGGCTGGGTTTGTATTTATCTTTAAGTTTCTTTATCATATAATCAATAGCTTCTTTGCAGATTGCTATTATTACTTAATCCTCAACGAAGAATAATATCGTCAAGTAACTATCGCCTATTTTGATCCCCATACCCGAACATATTTGTCTTTATTTTTTTAATGACTCTTAAATATTTTTTTTTTTTATAATCCAAGTGAAGATTTTCAATCTGTCCTGTTTGTACAATAATAAAATTTGATAATTCAAACTGAGAAATTAAGATGAGCGAAGAATATCTGCCAGAGCTGGTACCTTTCTTATTCAATTTAACATTAATTAATAACAAATTTTTTTTTTATATTCTAAACAATTTACCTATAAAAATCTATCTGGTAATTACAATGATTTGTGTCTCTTCAGTCTTCTCACTTCCCTGCTGTTGTCCAGTCGGTTTACCACACTAGAATTTGGGTACATTTCTAACCGATTTAAATGCCTAAAGTCGGACAATTTTCAATTAAAGGTCAATTAAAATTAATTAATCTACAAATTGAACTAAACGGTAGCGGCAACCATGTAAAATGTCAGCAGTAAAATTTTACCGGGTCATTTTTATTGTGTATGCTTCGCCCATGTAAATAAGTCAAAAAGTAGATAATTCCCATAAAATTTGCCCCCGTAACAATATAAATTGGTGCGATTCACTATTGTATAGTGAGACAAGTTCATTGAATTGTTTAAAACATCGGTAAACTTATCAATATTTTGCTGGTCTATATATATTTACGTTTTTAGAAAGAATGGGAATGGGAGAAATATGATATTTTAGTTTATTCGTTTAAGTGTGTAGTGGGTAGGCGTAGTGTGTAGGCGTAGTGTGTTCTATTTCTTGGGAATATATTTATTAAATAGACTTTATTATTATCTTTAAAATAGTTTTGAGGTAAGTAATGTAAATTTGAAGCAAGTTTATTCTTTATATAGTATTAACCCATTAACGGCCGCTCAATATACAAAGAGAAATTTGACAATTAATTTATTAGATTGGATTAAAAACACATAAATTAAGACTAATTTACAACCAAAAAGATTGTTTTCTCATTTTCAAGGTAAACAGTACAATTTTTAATAAAGGAACATATTGTATCTTAAATCTAAATTAAATTTTAAGGTAAAAATTTTCGAAACATTCGGGGTGTGGATGCATTCTACACCTTTTACATAAATAAATAATATTACTTTTGCATATACTACATTCTTGCACTATCGTCTCTTTTTGTAATGTGGCCAATATTGTCGAATCTGGTTTCATCTGGTAAAGCAAATTTAGATTGACGTCCATGTACTAAGTTTGACACTGAAATTATAAATCTATGTCGGCTGATGTTTTCTCTTATAATATGCACTTCTTTATCCTCATTCTTTGACTAATGTATATCAACTTGAAGCAGAGTGTGAACCAGATAACATACATATGCTAATAATTTTTTTTTAAATCTATGTTATTCATTTCAAAATCGTGGACGGTTATTCTGCGATGCATAAATATTTGTAAAATATAGAATGCTGTCAATTACTTTTTAATCAAAAAATAGTGAAAAAACTTCAATACGACATGACTTGCTTCCATGGTTGGCTTTTATATTGTCTAAATATCAATCAGACTGATGTTGAAGTACTACTGAGCACGAAGGAGTATCTGTTGTTACAACTTGAGACAAATTTGGATTTACTATTTTTTCCTGATTTTTTCTTTGGACGTTTTATCTGTGATTCAGAGGAATATAATAATCAGAATCGTCAGAATTCCCAATCACTTGTATTTCATATGTACCTGCAATATCCGATTTTATTGATTCTTCACAAATAATATTATCATCAATGTCTTCTACACCAGAAACTTTCTAATCTAATCTCGGCGCCAAATAAACCACATTTAGTGAGTCAGTATTTTCACAATCTGACTCTTCTTCTAACAAAACTCTTTAGTAGTTAGTGCCACCTTCATTTTATATTTCGATAATTTACTTAAATAAACAAATGCATTACTAGATACAAGCATTCACATGATAATAGTTTAGCTTACTTCATTTTAATTTATGTGAACTTCATAATATGTTTTTATAATTATATAAACAAATAAACATAAGAATACA
Source organism: Diabrotica undecimpunctata (assembly GCF_040954645.1). NCBI lineage: Eukaryota > Metazoa > Arthropoda > Insecta > Coleoptera > Chrysomelidae > Diabrotica > Diabrotica undecimpunctata. The sequence continues at coordinate 20,539 of NW_027313037.1, forward strand.
TTCAAATTAACTTTCAAATTAACGTAAAAAACAAATATAACGTTTACAGCACTCAGCAATTCTATAAATAGAGAATTATGTGTAATGACGAGATCGTATGTTAAAATTTCAGATTATTTAGCCTAATAAAAAAACTAAGTTTTTTCCAAAGTTTTCTGTTTTTTAAGTTCTGTATTAGGTACTCTCTAATAAGAATAAAATTTTACTTTAATTTGTTAGACAACTATAAGATACCTGTCAAAAGACACATGATAATTTAATAATTATATCAGTCTTAGAATAAATTTTTACGTAATTACTTATGTGTGTAAATAAATAATTAAATTAAATTAAAACTTTTTTTTTTGGTACGCCTCTGCAAAATTGATAAGTGGAATATGATTTCGTTGAAAAGTAATCGTTAAAAACTTCGTTAAGTGCGATGTTGCCAAGTAATCACCTTCAATTAAAAATTATTTTAGTATATCGCTACACTTTTTTATTTTTTCGCGCACAACACTCACTGAGAGATCACGATGTATGACTAGACTTCATTAAGGATGTAGTATGGTGCATTAACAATCTGACTAAGGACCTGGGATTGGAACCTCTGTAGGATTTGAATATTGGATTCACTTGCACATCCCCCACAGTCGAAGCATACAATAATATGGACTGCAAGAATGCTACAAGTATTCCACTTCTGTTTTTTTTAATCACTCCAATTCTGGACATTATTCGCATTTGACGTTCATTTGTTGCCCATAGCTTAGATTTAGCCCCAGATACTTGAAGTTTTCGTAATGGTTGAGTACTATGTTGTGTAGTATAAAACTTGTTGGTATATTTATTCATTTATCTAATACTGTGTTTTCTATCGTCATCCCTTTTTCTGTTTTGCTGCTTTTTTACTATGAGCGTCAGATCCTCCAAGTATGAAATTAGTTTCGCCTGTTAAGGGTTATAAAGTACATTTTTATAAGTAGTATTATTGATTAACTTAATCTAGACTCTAAATAAAAGTTAAATCAATAACCGACAGTTCATAAATAATATGAAATACTTAAAATTATGTGGATTATTTGTTTCAACAAAACTGTTTTCTGTGTGCAGAAACGTATAAACTACCGAAGTAGTTTCTGGGTGAATTGAGCTTAATATCTCTCGAATGACTGAAACGACACATATTTTCTGTATGCGCCAAATCAGCTATCAGTTCGAAAGACCCGAAAGCGCTATGACTGCGAGAGAGTTTCCTTCTTCGGGACTTTCATCAACTTTATCTATCGATAGAGATTCCAAAGATGGATTCTTACATTTTGTGTTCTCTGCGAGACATCCATTTCGACGATAGCAAACGAATTGCAGTTGTTACATGAATGGTTTTTGTCTCAATGAATTGACATGTTACTGATGACAATATAGAGGCTACTTGAGGAGTATCTTGTCCGATCGATTTTTTTTTAATAAAATATTTGTGTTTATTGATTTTTGTTTATATTAAATAAAATAAATTTTTTAAAAATATAATTCAACAATAAAATAAATCCCGAAAGTTAGTTTACTATACTTGGGCCAGTGTAGTATTATAATATTTCCTTTTACAAACAATATACTTTTGATTAACTAGAAACTCAAAATTTGTCATATTATATGCCAACAATAAATTAACAACGTAAAATGATTTGCAGCCTAAAAACATAAATATCTTACATTACTCGTGACACTACAGCCCTTGAAAGACTCGGCCTGCTCCACGCTATCTCGATTCCTGATTCTTATTAACTAGCTGACGGCATCGTAGGATTCCCAATCGTTTATTTTGAAGAAGAGTTTATTTTAACAATGTTTATGTTCTGTTAATATTCTGTTCTCATGTAGAGAAAATTGCAAAGCAAATAATGCTTAATGTTAGGTAAATAAGGTTGTTCTGAAGGTATTTTCTTGCGACATATTAAAGTAATTACTATTTAAATAGGAATAAGCCGAAAGTTTATTTCTGTTTCAATTTCCACTTTAAAAATCGTCTCAAAATACAAAGATTAATAAATTAAACAAATTTTGTTTTTGTTACTTGGTGAAAAATTATTTTAATAATTTAATTTTGGTTGACTCATTTATATTCACAATTCAGACATATATTATACAATATTAATATTATTAAATATATATATATATATATATATATATATACATATAAAGTGTAGGAAAATCTAAGAAAATCATTGGGAATCCTACGATGTTGTTGGTAAATCATCGAGAGATACCGTGGGAGAGGCCGATGAAACCGTGAAGTCACTACCTTTCCTGGATGTTTTAAGTTCTAAGAACGATACTGGATATGAGATTCAGGTGTATAGAAAACCAACACACACCAGCAGATATTTAAATTCAACATTTCAACACAAAAAACATATAAAGATCTAAGTATTTCATCTAAAACCAAACCTAATAATGAACAAGAAATAACAAAGAATTGTATTTATAAAATTCCTTGTGCATGAGATCAGTTTTATTCAGATGAAACAGCAAGGCCATTAAATATTAGAATAAGTGAACATTAAGCTTATATTAAAATTAAAGAATTTGATATATCTCAAACTAATATGTAAACACGAATGGAAAAATGAACTCAGGGTTCAATAAAATGATTCAAGTATAGTCCTAAAAAAAACAGATGGTAAAAAAATGAAAAATGAAGGAAGTGGCTCTAATATTATGCTAAATGAGACTAATTGTGTCACAAATTTCTCGTCAGAATGCAGTAGGATCTGGTTACCCATATTAAACGAGGAAATTAACAAACGGAAAACACCACTATTAGTCAGTCAGTATCATATCGAGGATACATCATTTATGTTTTTTAAATAACATACATTTATAAAATCAGCATTTGGTGTTAATGTTTTTGGTTTTTTCTCATGATTTACTATGGAATCACTAACAGGAGAACTTGACTGTCATCGTGGCATGTGATTGTCTTTTTAAACACGAATCACATGCTATGATTTTTTCTGATGGATATTGTCAAATTAAAGTTGATTTCTTGTTATCGAATGAACTATCTTACAATAAAGTCGTCCCAGGAACGAAACTCAACAATATTGGCAATATCATTTTAAAGTCGTCTACTTTAAAATGTATAATGTATGTCTGAATTGTCAATATAAATGAGTCAATAAATGATAAAATTAAATTGCTAGAAGAATGTTTGACCAAGTAAAAAAAAAAGAAAATTTGTTTAATTTATTATTGTATTTTAAGAATGATTTGCGAAGTGAAAATTGAAACGTCAATGCTACTTTAAACTAATTACACAAGTCTTTTAAACTAAAACATATGCATGATCAGTAACGAGTATTCTTTTTAACGAGTAATCTCCTTCCACAATTCTGCTAACTTCCTTCCACAATGCCGGTATCCAAACTCACGAACACACCCTCTATCGAGACGTGACCTTTCCTTTCGATGATCTAATGACAACTGCCCCTTTCTCTCATACATAGACTATCAATTCTCCCATTCAAAAAAAAACTGTCCAATCAAAAAGCTTTATACTCTGAGATAGCGCGT
>NW_027313038.1:0-24088 GCF_040954645.1 Diabrotica undecimpunctata
CGCGCTATCTCAGAGTCTAAAATAAATATATTACTTTAATCTAAATAATGTTTTTTTACTTAGGTTTATACTTCTTCTTATATTACTAGGGGAGAGAAGGGTAAAATGATTCCCACGGGTTATACTGATCCCTTTGTTTTAAAGTTAGCCTTTTGTGTAAAATAACTGTAATATTTGCAACATTTTACTAGACGAAGCGGTTATTAGGAGACTACTATCGGAAACACGATTTGATTCGAAACCGAGTACTAAGCAGTGAACTTGTATTTTTGCCGTTTAGGAAATAAGGAAAGGTATTTGATTTTTAGAATACTGTTTTCAAACGCTGTAAATAATCAATTATTTTCTTATCGTATTCTGTTAAAGAAGAGTTGCTGAATCGATTTGTGTTATCCATTTTAAATTACTATATGTAAGTAAATTCAAAATTAACAAAACTTAATGCATGTCACTTTAAGGTAAAACGATCCTATAGTAAGGGGGCACAATGATCCCAGGATCATGTTACCCCTTAGATTGTATAAAACTATTTTGTTTAATGATTTTGATTATTAAATTTGTTTTACGTCTCTCTTGCAAAATACCCAGAACATATAAGCAAATAACCAACAGACAACATTCAGACGCAAAACTATGAAATATGTCATACAAGAAATTAAGCGAGGAAGGTCTGTCAAAACTGCTGCACGAATCTTCATGGTGTCAAGAATGTCGCTGAATCGGCGTGTAATCGACAAAAATAACGTACCAAAACTAGATAATAAGTCACTTAGTAGCTGCTACCCTGTATTTTCGCCAGAACAGGAACAACAACTATTAAGGCATTTCCTAGATTTTAAAAGTAGCAGGTATGGACTTCTCTTGCGTGATTTGTGACAATTAGCGTATAAGCTTGCGGAAACAAACAAACTTCCCCACAAGTTTTCCCATGTCAAAAAAGCTGGTGGTGAAAATTGGTTAAATGGTTTTAAAAGAAGACACCCAGAAATTTTTTTGAGATGTCCTGAAACGACCTCAGCTGCTAGAGCAAGAGCCTTTAATAAACTGGTTGTGATAAAGTTCTTTAATCGGTTAAGAGAGAATTACGTAAAAAATTATTATGCTCCTTATTAAGTTTATAACGTAGAGGAGACTTTAATTTCTGCTGTTTTCAGGCGAAATTCAAGAATATTAGCAAAACAATGTTCCAAATAAGTTGCAAGAGTAACATCAGCGGAGTGCATATTTTCGACGACGGCTGTAGTTTGTGTATCAGCTGGAGGAAGTTTTGTACCTCCAATGCTCATTTTCAACAGAAAGCGAATGAAAGCTAACTGTCACACCAGAAACGCGCTATCTCAGAGTAGTGCCAGAGAATACTTTGTAACCATCTTGTGTTTACCCCCCACTGCACGCTCAAACTGCAGCCGCTGGACATTAATGTTATGGGTTCACTTAGCGTTTATTTATACCAAGCATTGGAAAAATGTTTAGATCATTATCCTGGTAAAACCGTGTCAGTGTTTCAAATTAGCAAAACATTTTGCGAAGGCTACTTAGAGGCTTGTATATCAACAAATGGGAAAAACGGGTTCCGCAAAACTGGCATATTTCCATTTGATCCAGAGGTTTTTTCATATGTCGACTCCTTAGCAGCTGAAGTAACTAATCCTTATAATAGTAAGAATATAGCTTAAGGATCTAGTTTAAGTAAAGTAGCTGATTTATCGACAGGCATAACCAACAAAGCAGATAATGGTTCTGACGGAATAAACTATCTGTACAAGAATCCTGAGCATAAGCCCAGCTCAAAACAAGATTAACAAATGAATTCATCGTTTACAGAGTCACTACAAATGTGTCAACTATTTCTTAAAATTCAAAGCAAGAGAAACACAACAACAAAAAATCTTCAGTTCAGTGGGAGTTCAGTTTTAATTAGCACGCTATACAAAACTGCTCTTGAAGAGGTCATCAACAAGGAAGAAGCAAAAGAAAGGCAATTCAAAGGAAAAATGGAAGTAATAAAAAGACATTTAAAAAGAAGAAACCTAAACAACAAAAGAATAAAGTCTATCCGACTCTTCGGATTCAGAAGAAAACCAGAGACATGAAACTTGCCTCTACTTCTCCGAGGAATATTTTCCTTTAAGTGATGAATGGATTCAATGCCGAAAGTGTTTGAAATGGGCTTACGAATTGTGTGCGGGAGTTGAAGAAGACGAAGGTGACATTTTTTTCTTGATAATATATTTGTTGTCTATAGAAGTGATCGTTTTACTTCTAATATGCAGGTAAAATAATCCCGTTGCTATTTTTTTATTTTGTGTATTTTAAAAAAGTAAATGAGGATTTTTTCAAAAAAATTCATGTTCTCTTCAGATAAATATCTTTTTTGGGGTCGTAACCTATTAACCCTCGAGCGGACGCGTCTATAATTACCGCGTGAGTGGACGCGTGGTGCAAATATTCTACCAGCAGCAAATTAAAGTTCTAGAACTGTTTAAATGGGTTATAAGTAAATAAAGTTTTAGGAAATAGTTTTAAATATTTATTAAACGTATATTTTACATAGCAAACAAATAAACAAACACTGTAAACATAAAAAGTTAGTCACATTCATTAGTTTCCACCAAATTGGTTTTACATCGGTGACAGATAATCGTAGTTTCACTGTGCTCTTGACAGACAAAATTATCACATTTGTCACACAATTGTGATGTAAATTTATTTTTCTGTCTTCCACATATGGCACAACGTCCCCGCTTTTTTCTTGGTATATCATGTTTTTTTGCCTCTTCTTTAGGTTTGTAAGTCGTTAAAAATAACTGAATATCTGAAGGTAACGACGACATTTTAGACCTTTTCTCTAAGTGAGATGTCATAAGTTGAAATGATAAATTTTTAAGAAAAATTCTTCTTGGCCTCTTTGCGTTGTTTTGGATACTGTTATATAAAATCTGTATAATAAAATCATAATATCCCCTACATAATTGGTCGACTGTATCGACGCCACCCTTGGTCTTATTGTAGTCAAGAATTATCTCCGGCTTTCCAGTTTTTTCGTTAATTTTTCCATCATCATGCATAGTAGAAAATAATACTACAGATTTTGACTTTTTCAGAACGTAAGACACCATACAAACCTCTTTTTGAAAAACATGGCACGAATATCCAATTGCACGATCTTTGTGGGGCAAAAACTCAGGAGATATTTCTGATTTATTTTTTCGCAGAGTACCAATGGTTGTAATTTTTTGTTTCAAAAGTGAACATGCCAAAGGATAGCTGGTGTACCAATTATCGGTGGTCAGATTTCTATTACGCGCTATCTCAGAGTGTCTGTTTACCATATCAGATGGAGAGTTAGATTTACAGTAGGGCCCCTCAGGCTATTTGTCACAGTAAACTTCAAAGCACTGGTATAATCAGTTTCGGCATCGCAAAGCGCAAAAATTTTTAAACCGTATTTGGCCCGTTTATTCGGGATATAATGGATAAAGCTGCATCGTTCTCTAAAAGGTTCCAGTTTTTCATCTATGGTTACATAGTAACTGTGATTATAATATTTCTTACAGTTGTTTTGAAACTTGTCTAAAAATACTCTAATTGCCGCCAGTTTATCCAATTTTTTACGTTGTTCTCGTGTTTCTTTATCGTCAAACCTTATACATCGCAGCAATAATTGAAACCGCCTATAGCTCATACAGGCCCTCAAAATTGGCAAACCTGTTCCGTTATTTGTCCACAGTTCCTGGACATTAGTCCGACTTCCTTTTTTAGTACAAATTAGAAACAATAATCCAAACAAAGCCATCATTTCAGATTGACTTGTAACTTTAACTGCTCTTTCTCTGCTATAATTAACCCCCTTTCTCTTTTTTTCAATATACAGATTTGTAAAATGCACGATATCATTTATAATGCTATCATCAATTAATTTCAAAAAGCCTCAATCTCGATGGAAACGTTTTTTGCAGTCCCTTTCGGACCAGGATTCGTTTTTAAAAGATTTTTTGAAATGGTGTTGGAAGTTTGTGAATGGTAACTAGTTTTTCTCCATTTGGTTTTCTTGTTTCTACCGGTATAAAAGTTATTACCGATTTCGCCAGGCAGACTGTTAGAATCTACTTTCATATCAGAACCGGAGTCACTAGCATAAACAGCCTCATTTTCCTCAATGTCTTCTAACTCTATCTCTGAACCTGAATTATGGTCTTCTATAGTTACACTCTTTCCGTCTTCTTCGCTCCATTCTCCGTCATCTGGGTCATTAATTTCTTCTATATCAGACACATTTTTCGAAGCTCTTCCTCTGTAAGTCCTTTTGCAGTAAAAAAAGAGTAAATGTAAGTTTTGGCAACGCTTTAATACAGAGAAACTGATAAACGACATTTTTTTTGCAATCTAAAATTAGTATTAGCAGAAAAAATATTATAAAGAAAAAATAAAATTAATTCACTTACATGACTGGACGCGTGGTAGCAATAAAATTGATCCAATTAAATTTAAGTTGCCGTAGACAAAGACGTTAACGAAATTAAATCCCACAAATCCCACTTCCTCGTCAATTTCTAGGAAGATACTGAGAGGTATAAAAACAAATAACCCAATAGTCACGCGCCACCCACTCATAAAGTAATATTGGTAGCACTATTGCACCAGCGCCTCCACTCGAGGGTTAAAATGTAACCTTAACAATATTTTGCTATTTTACGAAGGTTTTTTCTTATTGGGACAAGTTTACCACCCTCTTCCATAACTTTAATAAACAGGTATATATATTACTATTGTTAATTTACTATGGCGAATTTTTATTCTTTTGTTAATTATTGTACTCCTTTATATTAGTATTTGTATTTTATATACGATGTATGCTATACTGTCATATGCAGTACGGAAATCTACAAACAAGGCACTTAAAAAACTTCATTTAATTACTTACTTTTATGTAATTTTCTATTGTTTGTTGTGTGTGAATACAGTCAATAAATCGTAGTAGCTATACTAAATAACAATAATTAACGTTACTAAACTCGAATCTGCTAACAAGCTTAGTTCGAATTACAATTACCTTACAGAGACAAAATAACAATTGCGCTTGTTAGCTTACCTCTTTTCTTATTTTGCGATGCGCCGATGGAGAGAGGATTCAAGTGTGAACTCCTGTGTAATTTGAACTAACGACGTCAAGCATTCTACAAATATTTAGCGACGCTGAAGACGCCAACCTAAACGCCGGAGACAGGAAGCGATTCCTCCTTGCAATGTTTTCCGTTGTTTTGATTCTAATGAATTCCTCGACTGGCAATAATCTTTTTAAATTTAAACGATACTGCGTTAAATAATTTAATCTAAAATATTTTTTTAAAATCCGCATGCCTACATTAACGTTTAATTTTATACATAATTGGGTTTTGCTTAGTAAAATATTTTTGTAACGCTATCTGTTTTCAAGATAAAGGGCGTTGAAGAAAACAAAACACTTTTTTTATGATTTTTCTAAAATTACTGGCAACATTGTAATGAAATTTTATACGAATATGTTTTGGAAACTGATAAATCTCATGAATTTATTTTTATCTCTGACTATTATAAAGGTCGCTAGTTACAAGGTTCGTACCCAATATTATTTAACATAACTTTTTTAAGGGTAGAATTATTATTTAAAATTTCAATTGAACTTAAACATAAATCATACAATTTGACACCAAAATGTACTCCTGGTAAAAGTCGAAACTGTGTAGTTCGGAATATTTTGATTTGACAATTACGAAGTAATAACCAATGCTATTATAAAGTAATGATAAAGTTGGAATAGGTAAATCTCGATTTTCTCTAAGTTTATCATGGGAAACTGACATTTTTATTTATTGTTATAAAGATAAGTTAACAGTAATAAGATTTTTGAAGGTTTTGTTTAAACAAATTTTAGTTTTTGATTTATTATAATTCACGATGAACTATTCTGCCCAGTTAAGAATAGAAGTCGTAACTGACAAAATCCCTATTTTGAGATATTCGATGTTTTAGATTTGATTAATTGCCATCAACTGTAATGACTCATTAAAAATCTTGTTACAATATAGCAATATATTTTTTGAGTACAAATTTAATAACTGCGTGCAATTTTTCTTTCAGAGTATTTAAAATTAGACTTTTGATAGATACGACATTTAATCCTAACAAATCATAAAAATAGGGTCAAGTAAAAAGTCTCATCTTAATCAAAGTTATAGTTTATTAAGATAAACAAAATAACTACTAAAGGTAAAAGAAATAATAAGTTAGACTTACTCACAATCAATTTAATTTAACTAATCGGACGACCGGTTTCGCTTTAGTAACGACCCCATAGTTCAAACTAGTTTGAACCATGTTTTTTCAACCATCAATTAATAGAGTACCGGCATGTAAGTAATATTTATTTATTTGTTTATTTATTAATTCATTACAGTTTAATAGACTATGTTACCAATTTGTGGGTCTTACCTTGTCTGCTTAAACATTTTATTCATTTATAAAACCACAGAAACCACAGACATGTAATATTGGCATAATTACTGTAATTTATATAATTTATATCACCTACCTATGTTTTATCTTTATTAGACAACACCCTAATATGGGATTATTATTTTCAGCATTTTAATTTTGTATCGTGACCTGAAGATGCTTTGCGTATTATAGAAAGCGAAACCGGTCGTCCGATTAGTTAAATTAAATTGATTGTGAGTAAGTCTAACTTATTATTTCTTTTACCTTTTGAAATGGACTCACACAAGCAACACATTCATGAATGAAAATAACTACTATTTAAATGGGAATAAGCCACAATTAAAGGTTAAAGTACGTTTATTGACGTTTCAATTTCCACTTCGGAAATCGTTCTCTTTTTCGATTTCTTTATTCGAGAACGATTTCCGAAGTGGAAATTGAAACGTCAATAAACGTACTTTATGGTTTAATTGTGGCTTATTCCCATTTAAATAGTAAATTACTTTAAAATGCCACAAGAAAATAGCTTCAGAACAATATAAACAAAATAACATTAAGTCGTAATCAGTTTTTTTAATCATCTAAAGCTCCAGCTTCCGTTGAAGTTGATAAATTATTCCAAAACGTTTGTCTGCTTTTAGGCATGTGATCACACAGTTTGGATATAATTGGTTATTTTCTTTCAGTCGTTATGTCTCTAGGAATGGACTTGGGTAAAGGTTTTGCCATTTCCTGTTTTGCAATCTTTGTATTTAGAATATTTACTTTACTTTCTGTCTCTGAAGTGAAGCTGGTGGAAGTATTTACCTCTAGAAAAATTTACTTGAACCATTTGATTTAGGTATGGCCTGGGATTAATTTTATTCAGTTTATATGCAGAAGTACCATCTTGCAATTCAAAAAACTAAGCTAATTCCATAACAATTACTTTAGCAATACTTGCTGCATTTGCTACTGCATCCGAAAAGTCTTTAAAATCGTATATTTTACCCATTTGCTTCATGGAGCGTTCGACTTGGTGGTGGAATGAGTCCGCAGCCATGAAGGTATGGCCAGGCTCAAAATACTTAATACTTAATTGTTCAAGTGCGGTATCCCCAGAGTTTACAATAAACGTAAAGAAAGTAAACAAATCCCAGTTTTTATTTTGAGCAGAGCAATTGTTAAGCCACATTATAACATTTTTAGCGTCTCGGTGATATAAAAAAAATTTATAGAAGGTGCTGGCTATATCATATATTTAGACTCCCATAAACATCACCCATTTACTCTCCTTAGATAGTAGAGAAGTATACGAACTAATATGTAACTTTTTATTTAAAGTTGGTTACATTATTTAAAAACTAATATCTTACATTACAATTCTGTGGCTAAAGGACTAGTTTCCAAGCCAACTCACCAAACACACACACACACACACACACACATATCCGACTTACTCCGTCCGGCTATTTCTTTGTGCCATAAAACTGCAGTTGGTACTGTTGGCTTTCTGGCACTGGTGAAGACAAAACTGTCATTAAAAGAAATTATTCTAGGTTTAAAATATAATCTCCTTAAACATATCCATTCTCGGAAGCATTATGACTTAGAATATGACAACAAAATAAAACATTTATAAATATATGTAAAATAGTTTTAAAACTATTTACGGATTATTTTACGGATTTATTATTAGATGTAGCTATTGCGTCCATTTCGAAGTCATTTAGTGTTGCTTCTTAAAGACAGAAAAGATATATTTTTCACGTTTAGAAAGCCTATGAATAGCTGTTCTGATGAGCCCTATTAGGGCGAAATACGTATAAACAGATACATATACACTTTGTACGTGAAATCAAATCTTGACTGTCTTTTTCATTTTAAAACATTTATAATTAATAGGTATAATATTTTATTACCTTTTGCAAATTCGCTGAAACTACCATTGGACGTATCGTCCCAGTTAGTTTTTGCAGACGAGTCAGTTTGATATTCTGATCTGGCAAACAGTTTATTTATTATGATGTACACAAAAGTTGGTGCATTCCTTACAATTATCCACCAATGCATCCATCCTTTTTGTGAGACGTGGATTTTGAATGCAAGTCAAATGATTCTCACAACCAGCACTCTTCGTGTCCTAATTTTACAAATAAAATATTTAAAGTTGCGACAATTTCTCGATATAAATAATACGAAAACTTGATATTTGGATATTTTTCAAAAAAATTCTGGTACATCATTTTTATTATGATGTCACTGGGAAGATAACGTCGTTCTGGTGCGTGTTCCCGACGGTAGTGTGGTTCTGTGAGTTTGAAAGATTCTATGTTCTTTAATAATATTACGATCTATTTTAATTTTTCCTGTCTTTCCTTGTTTATTACTGTTGACCGTCACTTTTGAATTTGTTTTAGTAAGGGCATCTCTAATAACTCTGTCATTTTTTTTTGCATATTTCTGCGTTTTCATAAAAAATATTTTGCAGACACTTTGTTTGCATCCGTCATTGCCTTTAAGAAAATATAAAAAAACTTTTCGAGCTTCTAGACACAACACTAGCTGTGATTTTCCGTTTGGTTATTTGTTTAGATGCTTTATTAAAAATAAAATTTTTCTGTTTGCCTTTTTGCAATTTCCAAAAGTCTCCATTTATTTCTGTTCGTCTCGCTTCTGTAATTATTTCAGAACATCTTTTCTTGCAAAAGATACAAGATGGTTTTACACCGTGCTTAGCAATTGTAGCTGTTCATTTTATTCTTTTTTTTTTTCTCATTGCTAGGCTCTCTTTAAATTTCTTTCGTTTACGGATTTCCCCTGTTTTCTGTTTTAGTTTAATTGTCTTTTTCCGCCTTTCAACAGATACATATATTATATCTACCAAGATTTCTGGAATAAAAGGAAGACAGTCTTCCTTACCTTCTTCTTCACCTTTGGAAACAGATTCTTTAGGAACAACATTTGCAGCTCTCAAAGTTATATCACTAATAATCTTTACTTTATTTAAACCTTTTCTGTTTAATTTCGGTTCCTCAATGTTTCTTCCGTCTCTGAATCTGACAAAATAAAATCGGGGTCATTATCATGCAGAAGTTGAGTTTTCTTCACGACACGTAGTAAAATATGTATTTTCTCCCCTTTTGTTGGTTATTTAAAACATGCAGCATTTTAAATGCTCTGCTATTTCTGTCCATTGTTACTGGTTCAGTTAATAAACTTTAATGCTTACAACCGTTTAATTTTTAGGTCAAGAAACTAAAAAGGCGGAAACACTATAAATGATTAAGGTTAGATCTTCCTGTTGTTAGAATATTTTGTCGAAACTACACAATTGTTAAGCAAATTTGTCGTAACTACAAATCGTCTTGTGAAGATACGACTAAAAATGTTAACAAATAAAGATTCGACAAATTGGCTTAACATAAACTGTAAAAATGCAGATCCGACAAAATTTAGAAATAACTTATTTATAACTTATTTTTAAAATAATATTTTAAACTATTTATAACTTATTTATAAAATATAACTTATGTTTAAACAGCAGAAAGGACTTTTATTCTTAACATATAGGTAGATTATTTGGCTATCAATGTGTTGGCGTTATAAACTAAAAAAACTCAAAATTGCAGATACGAGTTCTATTCTTAACAGGGCAGTATTAGCACGATTAAGGGATTATTTATTTATTTAATCACGATATTTCTCATCATCACCACTTCGTATATAAAATTCACCTATCTTCTTATGGTATCTTTTTGCAGATTTTTCCTTATCTAAAATCATACGATCTCATTAAATGTCACTCAATGGGCGTATAGGAAAATGATTATTAGTAGATTTGTATTCGTTCTATAAGAAAAATTTTGACCATCTGCTCCTCGCAAAATTTTATTTTGACTTTTAGAATCCAAACCATTTTAGAGAACAAAGATGCAGCTCTATTGCATTCGAAATGTTCAGAAATAATACTTATAAAAATAAATATAAGTACATTATAATATTTATTAAAGATAATAAAAATCTTTTGATTTATTTAATTTTGTAATATAGAAATAGGACCCAATTTTTTTGACAGGAAAAAAATCATATTTTCTTATTTCTAAATAATAAAATATTTGACAATAACGCAGGTCTATAACAAGTCCATTCGTCTCAATTATTACCCTTTTAGTAATTATATTAACAAGCATGTTCGTGTTCCACCCTTAAAACCGCAGAGATTTTAACTTTCCCATCCGTACTTACAACGCAAAAGGTCTCAACCCGAACGGGTTGTTCACTTTGCTTGGTCTCAATCACACAGATAATAAATAACATCGGCAGAATCCCGGGAAGTGAGAAAGAGAGGAAGTAAGGGAGAGAAAGGTAGTTGATCAGCAAAGTGTGTCGTATGTTCAACTAGTAGCATTAATTGAATATACGTTTGTAGTAAAACTAATATTTCAGTTAGAGAAACTTACTCATAACTTTAAACTTTGTTGAATAAGTTACAAATTATTAGAAAGGACTCGTTCGGGTAATTGAAGCATAAAACATTTACAAAATAAGGTTCTTACTTACTATATATATATATATATATATATATATATATATATATATATATATATATACATATATATATATATACATATATATATATATATATATATATATATATATATATATATATATATATACATATATATATTACTCATTGAAACAAAGAGGTCAAAAACAAAATGTATGAATCCCAATAGATGATGAAATAAGAAAGATTTATTTGGATGAAGGTGAAGATTTACCAAACATTCAAAATGTGGGGAAGCTAACAGAAAAGTTTTTAATTGAAAAATTCTTCATTAAAATGTTACATGTTAGACAATGAATAGAAGAATTTGAAAAATGATGTGAAAGGTTTGAAATTTTAAATGACGAAGATAAAATAGAGTTTGAGACATCTACTTGAAAAACAATGTTTAGCTTGATATGTTATGTTAATTAAATATACAGTGAAATTAGATTGGAAAACTTGGAAAACAAAGTTTTGTGATACTACAAAAAAAAAAGGTGGTCCCAAATAAAATATGCTTATACATTCAAATATCAAACTGGTTCTCTATTAGAATGTGCCACAAAAAAAGAAAGATTATTATTAGAAGGTAATTATTTATTTGACAATAACACACTAATAAACCTCATTGTGTTAGGTTTACCAGAAAACATCATGAAGAGACTTGATAAAGATTCACTGACTTCAACTATTCACCTTTTCAGTTAATGAAACAAGAATGAACCCGTATCAAATAAAGAAAGTAAAAAAATGATCTTACATTATAAAAGAAATGTTGAAGAAAAACAAATTAGAAACAAACAAAGATTGGACAGAGAGCAAAAGCATAAATGTACCGTCTGTGAAAAAGTTAAAAATGGAACACGCTACCACATTGAATCCACTTGTTGGTTTAAACCAAAGAATAATTAAACTATTAAAGAGGACCAAATTAAAATTATCAATAATTCAGAGTTAGAATGTCGACTACAAAACGATAATCCAAAAAACTATTAATACTGCCATTAATAAGAATAAAATTAGTGTTGAATAAAAATATTGAGCTTTTTGGAGTATATGACTCAGGTTCATACGTTTCATTAATAAATTAAAAGTTACTAAAAATTAATAACAATAATTCAATTGATCCTAACAGTACTTATTTAAAAACTATTAATGGCATTAAAAAAACCAGTGGTATGGTAAAATTACATGTAAAAATTTTTGATATAGAAAGAGAGACAGAAGTCTTTGTGATTAAAAAAGATAATTTTGGTAACGATTTTTTAATTGGTTTAGACCGTACAAAAAAACTATATTTGTGTCAAAATGAAACCTTGCCAATAAGTCAAAAAGTGTCTATTCAGAAGGATGTTACTACGAAAATTGACGCGCTATCTCAGAGTATTGTGACATTTATAAGAAAAAAAGAGACAATAATCAACAAATAAAATTTGATTCTAAGGAAACAAATGAAATTATTGGTTCAAATGAAATGAGAAATAAATGTTTAATAAATTTCAATGAAAGCTTTAAAGAGACAAATTTTAAAATTCATGTAGACAATTTAGGTTTTGATCAACAATCAAAAATAAATGAATTAATATGTGAAAACTTTCTTTGCAAAATCTGTCTTTGCAAAAGATAAATATGATGTAAGGACAGTGAAGGATTATGAAGTACACATATCGATTTATTAGACAGTTGATAATAAAAAGGAGATTGAGAAATAAATTGCATTGCTACTAGAGAAGAATCTAATAGAAGAATCTTACAGTCCTTTTTCAGCCCCAGTTACATTAGCTTATAAAAGAGATGAAAATACAAACTCAAGATTGTGCATTGATTTCAGAGACTTGAATAAGATTGTAGTGCCTAACCATAACCGTTTCTACTTATAGAGGATTTAATGGTAAAGACAAGAAATTTCAAATTTTTCTCAACACTGGACATAAACTCTGCTTTTTGGTCAATCTCTATGCGCATTACAGATAGGCACAAAACTGGATTTGTTACACAAAAAGGACACTTTCAATGGACTTGTTTACCATTTTTGGGTTAAAAACATCTCCATAAAAATTCAAAAGAATAATGTGTAACATAATAAGAAAACACAAACTTGCAGATTTTACAGTGAGCTACATAGATGACATACTCATTTTTTCAAAATCATTCCAGGAACATATTAGACATCTAGCACAACTATTTAAAGCAACAAAAAGTGAAGAATTCAGATTAAAATTTGTAAAATGCATGTTTGCAGCTGAATCATTGAAATACTTGGGTCATGTAATAAAAAATAATTGTGTAAAGATACTTAAGGAGAACTTGATTTCAATAAAAAACTTTCCGATACCTAAAACACAGGAAAATGTTAGACAGTTTCTACGGAAGATAAATTTTTACCATAAATATGTGCAAAAAATAGCAATAAAGTTGGATCCTTTGCATAATCTTCTGGAAAAGGTTAACCGATTAATTAAACTAAAGAATGCCAAAAAACATTTAAATATTTAAAAAATGTATTGTTAACTTAACCTGTACTAACTATCTTCGATCCAACTCTACCGATACACATATAGACTGATGCTAGTTTACTAGGAACAGCAGGGGTGCTAAAACAACCACAGAAAAACAATGAAGAAAAACCAGTGTCCTATTTCTCAAAGAAACTAAATGAAGTACTAAAGAGGCAAAAAGCTGTATACCAGGAGTGCCTGGCAATTAAAGAATGTGTTAAATATTGGCAACATTACTTAATAGGTAAGAAATTTATTATTTTTTCTGACCACAAGTCATTGGAGAATATGAATATAAAGTCTAGAACAGATGAAGAACTAGGTGATTTAACATGTTATTTATCGCAATATGATTTTGTGGTGAAATATTACCCTGAAAAGTATAACTTAGAAGCTGTCTGCCTTAGCAGAAATCTTGTCTTAGAACCCGATGAAAATATGGAGGAGCAGCTGAAAGTTATAAATTTGATAACTCTAAGCTATATTGAAAGACCAAGAAAAAAATAAAGATCTAAAATATAATAATAAACTAGGTAGTAAATAAAAATAATGTTTATTACAAAAAAGTAAGAGGAAACGAAAAAATCATTCTAACCGAAGATTATAGCATACAGTTTTTAAAAGATGTAAATAGAAATTTGTGTCATATAGCAACAAAACAAATGCATATGATGATTGGATCATACTATACGGCTAAAAATTTAACAAAAAATTTAAAGGAAACATGTCACAGCTGTGCAGTATGTACTAGAAACAAATCAAGAGGACTAGGAAAATTTGGATTAATGTCACATTTGGGCTCAGCCACAAAACCTTTCGAAATTGTTTTCATAGACAAAATCGGAGGTTTTGGAGGTTCTCGATCTACCAAAAAATATTTATATCTTCTAGTTTTTCTTCCTATCTTTCTTTACACGATATGCATATATTCTAACATCGAAAACTCAAACTGCAAATGATTTTATTAAATTTGTGAAAAGCATATCAGAGACAGATCAGATTGGTATGATTCTAACAGACCAATACCCAGGAATAAATTCAAAAATTTTTAAAACTTTTTAGATGAAATATTTATACCAATAATTTTCACTGCCGCTAATTCACCATTTTCTAACGGCTTAAATGAAAAAATAAATCAGAACCTAATTAATAAAATCATATGTAAAATTAACGAAAAAGAACAGAAAACTGCTTCTACAACAATAGCAGAAGAATGTGTGGGCCAATGCAATGAAACAGAACATACTGTCACTGGTTTCACACCATCATACCTAATGTATGGCAAAAATGTTGCAATGTTGCCAAATTAACTTCTGAGAAAGATTGGATTCGTAATAGAAATATTGCTCTAGATAGAACGATCAAATCTCGTAATTAAAATAAACAAATTTATGACAAAAACCGTAAACATTTTGATTTCAAGATAGGTGATTTGGTATTTGTAGAAAATGGAAACAAATTAAACAGGAACAAACTTGACGAACTCAAAATAGGACCTTATAAAATTACGGAATAATTGTCAAATTTAATTTACAGAATAAACCTGAATCGAAGAAAATTAGAGTCAAATCTGTTACAAATATCCAAGCTGACACCAATCTCCACACCTGAAGATGAAGAACAAGATGAAGAAAACAGAGATGATTATTAAAAATTGGAAGGCATGAATATTTTCTACTCTGGGACGGACATTAAATGCCATTTCTTTAATTTCAGATAAAATTTTGTGTAAATAATGTTAATAGAACATGTTTTAATACATCTTAAATTTCAGAAACTCAGTTGTGTTACTAATCATCAAAAGGAACATTATATAGTAGTATTATAGTAGTTTAGCGAATGGATTCAGTTTCCGCAGTCATTAGAGACAAAGAAAAAAAACTTGCACGTGTTTAATATCTACTAATATTATATTTGTGAATTCCTTATACGGCTAATATTATGGAGATCCATATAATAAATAACTACAAATAAAGTAATGAGTATATAAGTTTTTACTTATTTCTGAATGTAACATTAAATAAAAAATAGCCAACTGTTCAAATAAAATTATCAAAACAATACAACTGTGAAAAAAATCAATTTATTCGTTCGTTCTTTTTACTACATCTCCCACACATTTTTATCTTTTTTACGAAATTTGAAAATAACGATAAGCTTTCGATCTCTTGTAAAAATTGACAATGAATGACGTAGCTATAATTATTTTCCGGAGCATTAGGAACGTCTGGTAAAGTTGACATTTTTATAATCATTTTGTCGAATGACGAATTTTTTAATGAAATTCCTTTCTTTGTAAAATTTACTGTCAGAAAAATAGATACGTATTTGAATTGAATAGATTATTTAGTATCGCTGAAAAAAAGGATATTTAAAAATATTATCTGTTAGGTAATTTTAGAGTATTAATTTCTATTACGTCATTACTTTAACTATAGATATATAGACATATTTAATAAGGTGGCATTTGGCCTATTCCACTGCTACCTTTTCAGATCGATAGTGGTCCTCTAATTCTAGATTATATTACCTAGCCTGACCTTTTGTTAAAAGGTCTAATAGCTTCGGAACTGAGCCTTCCATGTAGCTCTTTGTCGGTGGCTTTTCTTCGCCTAATGTAAAGAACCACACATATGCCAGGCTATCACACTGACAAAAAATGTGCTCTGCTGTTTTTTCCTCTAGGTGACAGAATCTGCATAGATAATCATATGTCAATTTCATCAGCTTCAACTGCCTATTTAGCTTACAGCCCTGTTAACATACCTACTATGGTTTTAACTGTTTTCCTGACTGTGTTTATTAGGTTTGCGCTGTAAATTTGGCGAATGTTCTAAAATGAACCGTTTCGCCCGTTTGTATCCTGTATTTGTGTGCTGCTCACTTTCTTGTATCAGTTTTTGTTACATTTCATCTATTTTTTCAATGTCCTTATGACTCTTGTGCTCTAGTACCCAGGCTACCATAACCTTGCTACGGTCTCCTAGTTTTAGACCACGCACACAATCCCATACTATCTTAGAATTGACCTCTACAGAATTAAGTGCTTTAAGAGCTGCATGGTTATCTGTGAAGATGGCACTTGAACAGTGCGTTCTTTCTATTTCTTCCAAACAGTGATGAATCACCTTATTTGCGCCTGAAAAATTGGGACATTCTTAGATATAGTTACCGAGAAATGTATTTCTGTATTCCTTGCTTTGTCCCTACTATACCGTCTCCTACACCCCCAGATGCTTTTGAGCCATCAGTATACCAGGTATCTGCTTGTATGGGTACACCTTTCTTCTAGTCTTCCCTGCCTGGTATTTAATTTTGAATTTATTGTTAAAGCATAATCTCGTAGTTGTTGCATCGATGGGGTTGTGCCATTACGATATCTGCTTTTAGCTCCTTGATTAGCTTCCTATTGTCAGCGCAGTGCTTCTGACGTATATGTTGGTGACTATATATTATTCTGTGGCTTGCACTGCCGCTGTGGGAGTTGTTTTTATGGCCCCCGTAATATATTGACATGCTAGCCTTATTATTATTGCTCCCAAGTGATGCGTCTTTGTCCACCACGTCACAAACCCATAAGTTATCATTGGTCTAATAACTTGGTTTTCAGTATGTAAGTATTCCATGTAAGCCTATAATCAAAGTACCTTCTTCAGCAAATAAAATCTCTGTGTATTGCTGTCTTTTTTGTAAAGTTAATGATTTGTGTTTTTTGCGTATTGAATATCAGTCTCTTTTATTTACAGCAGGTTATTCAATTCAGTTTAATCAACCATATTTAGAGCTAATTTAGGGCTCAGATACAACCTGGGCAAATTTGCCCCTGTCGATTATTGTAATATCTTTAGCGGATCCTAGACAGTAAAAGTCTTTTGAGGACAGATTTTTGGGAAGATGATCTACCAAGGTCGCCCAAAGTAGAGTTGACAGAACTCCTCCTTGTGGACAGCTTGATAGCCTCCACCTGTTTTTGCTTTGATGGTTGCTTTTCCCAGAGTAAATAATACAATCATATTCTTCAGGGATGCCCTTATTCATGTGCATATTACCGCAGGCGTGCCTAGTCTGCTACTTATTTTAACTAAAGAGTTGATGGTAACACTATTAAATTCCCCTTTAATGTCTAAAATAACGGCCATTGCTATCTCTTTGTTTTCTATTGACTTTAAGATAAGCCTATTTAGATCATCCAGCGCTGAGTCCGTAGATTTACCCGGTTAATATGTATATTGACGATTGCTTAGACGATTATCCTTTAGCACTTTGTCTCTTATATACCTATCCAAAAGTCTTTCCAGTGTTTTTAATAGAAAAAAAGATGGGCTTATTGGTCTATATAACTTTGGTGTTAGGTCTGATACTTTACCTACCTTTTACCCTATTTCCAGTACGACCCACCATGCTTAAATTGCTTTAAAGATCTTGCTTATGTATGGTACCAATACCTTTAATCCCATTGGATATATTATGCCATCTGTCCCTGGAGACTCATATGGCTAAAATTTATTTATGGCCCTTATAATTCTAATTGGCCTCGTGATCGGTGTGACTATTTTTCAATCTAAAGAACTTGGCATATCTTATTCCTTTATATTCTGTTTTAAAATTATTTAAATTAATATTAATATCCACGAATCATTACTAATACCCACTTTAATTGTTGAGCAGTCTAGTCTACATGCTGTATAATTTAAGTTATCTTTAAGTTTGTTGATTTTTGACATTATTAAACCCAATTTGTTATTAATAAACTCAAATTTAATAAATTTGTTTCTTCAATCAACTGAAACGTAAGTTTCAACACCTAAAACATAAGATATAGAATAAAAAGTTCAATGGAACTAAATGAAATGATCACAAAAAAAGAATAGTCTGATGTATAAATATGAAAGTAGGGCAGCAGCAAGGTAATGAAAAAAAAAATTATACGGGTAATTAGAAAAATATGGGAACATCAGCTGTATTTTGGCTTATCCTATCCTAATATTTTCTAAAAATATTATATGAATATTATAGTCTACGATAATTTCGTTAGCGCCATCATAAATCTTCTTCTTCTTCTAATGGTGCTACAACCCTTTGTGGGTCTTGTCCTACTTAACAAGGTTGTTTCATAATGCCCTATCTAATACTTTCCTTCGCTACTGCCTTATGTTCATGATTTTAAGATCTTCCTCTACTTTGTCTATCCACCTTTAACGGGGAATTCCTCTTGTCCTATTTACTTGGGATTTCCATCTCTGGATTACTTTTACAGCTATATTATTTGGTATTCTTTCTAAGTGACCAAGCCAGTTTAGTCTTTGTGAATTTACAAACTTTAACGATATCTGCATTCTACACTAACTCGTCCAGCTCGTATTTTTTTTTATTCTCCACGAACCATCACTATAATGGGTCGGTCCAAATATCTTTCTTAATATTTTGCACTCAAAAATTCTCAATAAATTTTTATTAGTGGTTAAAAGTGTACAAGTTTCACATCCATATATGACCACTTGGCTGATGAGTGTTTTGTATATTCTAAGCTTAGACTCACGATTCAGTAACTTACTTCTTTTCATTAAGTGTTTGTATGCATAAAAGCACTTATTACCGCTAAGAATCCATGTTTGTGTTTCTTGACTAACGTTGCTGCTGTCGTTTATTATTAAGCTTGATAGGAAAAATTGAAGTCATATTCGTAGGTATCGTTGTTTACTTTCAGATTCTTATGTCACCAGTGCCAATATGAAAGCTAATAATGCGACAATGAAAATTATATTATAGCGCGATATTTTAGTAATCATTTAAAATACATATTTAATTTTTAATTTTAAGTATTATCGTATTTATTTTTCAGCCAAATTTAGCAAAATCGGCTTTACTGCCATTGATCATACAAAATGTATAACACAATTAAGGAAATCCGAAAGAAAAAATGAGCTTTTTCCCTAAAAATTAATTTCCAAATAAAGATAAAGACCTCCAGACATTTCCTAATCCTCCCCATCTCGAAACTTAATCACAATCCACGAAGCTTTCATTAAATATTTCGAGCTTAATCTAATAAGCCATTTTAGGCTTCTCTCTTAATAAACTAAAACTCGAAATCTTTGATTAATATTCCAGCCCTAATAATTTGGTTAGATGCTATAATGGCGGACTGTACTGCGAATAATTTAGCCTCCAAAGAAGTCAAAGTGATGATTTTTGATATTAAACAAATGCCAAAAAATGGTAATGGAAGGGTGAAGTCAGGTAGCCGACTTCACTTGATAAAACGTTGTCAAAAGTAAAATTTTTCGGAGATTAGTTACCCGTCTCTTAAAGTAAAAATAAATCACTTATATATTTTTAGTAAATATATATGAATAAAACAATACGAAATGAATGCGTCTGACTCATACATATATATATATATATATATATATATATATATATATATATATATATATATATATATATATATATATATAATATATGAGACGCTGATTGAAATTCATAGCCAACAAAGGTAAGTTTAAGTTTAACATGAACTCCAACTTCCATGATTACGATACAAGATCTAGAGATGCTAGAGCACAACGTTTTAGGTTGACAAAGAGCATAAACAATTCGATTGATCCTGGTTTCTATAACTTTTTACCAGATAAAGTAAAAAGTCTTCACTTGTTATCGTTTAAGCTTAAAATCAAATCACACTTCTTGAAACATTGTTTCTATTCCAAAACGGGGTATCTAAGTACAGCTTTTACACAATAGTACTAGGATAAAGCCCTTTTTACTACCTAACATTGCGGAGGAACAAGCAGGTTTCGTCCCTGGACGTGGTACTAGAGAACAAATTTTAAACGTACGGCAGATTGTAGAAAAATCCAGAGAATTTAATATTACAACATATTTGTGCTTCATAGATTATAGTAAAGCTTTCGATTTGGTTTACTGGAGTAAAATGTGGCACGTTTTATCTGAAATGGGAGTCCCCAATCATCTGATACTGCTAATTAAAAGCCTGTACAATAACAATTATGCCAGAGTTAGAATAAATGGGGAACTAACTGATAGTTTCAGGGTCACAAAGGGCGTGAGACAAGGCTGCATACTGAGCCCAATTCTATTTAACATCTATGGTGAATGGATAATGCGGAAAGCTACTGAGGACTGGAACGGTGGCATCACCATTGGCGGGAAGAAGATTTGCAACTTGAGATATGCAGATGATACTACTATCCTCGCTAGTTCTGAAGCTGAATTGATTCACCTGCTACAACATGATAAACAATATCGCTGTTGTAGATAAATTTGTGTATCTGGGCTCATTAATAACCAACAAAGGAGGCTGTACTGAAGAAATAAAGCGGCGGTCAGGAATCGCAAAAAGCGCTATGGCAAAATTAACAAAAATTTGGAAAAGCAATGAAATAACTACCGATATAAAAATGAGACTAATAAGAAGTTTAGTTTTTCCAGTTTTTACTTATGCATCGGAATGCTGGACCCTTACTGAGAAAGACAAAAAGAACATAGATGTATTTGAGATGTACTGCTGGAGACGAATGCTGAGAATACCATGGGTGGCCCGAAGAACAAACGAATCCATACTGGACCCGCTAAACATAAAAAAAAGACTAAGAACACAAATATCAGAACAAATAATAAGCTATTTTGGACATGTGCTTCGAAGAAATGGTCTTGAAAAACTTACCATCCAGGAAAAAGTAGAAGGCAAAAGAAATAGAGGTAGATCTCCCACACGATACACGGACCATATTGTTGCTACCATTGGCGCTTCATTGTCAGAATGTGCTAGAATGGCAGAAGATAGAAAAACGTGGAGGAACATTGGGAAATTTAGCTAATAGCTTCATGATATCACGATAACTGCATCAGGTTAACGACTAAGAAGAACTAGTTTGGTCAGGGTATTTTCCTATTATGATGATATTTTATGTTTTTATATTTTTATTTAGTGTGTTTGTCGTTTCTTAAATTGTAAATTGTTAATATTAAATATCTGTTTGTAATGTTTAAATTCGCAAAAAAATTTATATGTATGTATGTAAACATTGCCACTATTCCTTCAACTTGTCAAAAACAAAACTATTTTTATATATTGACTAAATAAATTCTATTCTATTCTATTCTATTCTATTCTATTCTATTCTATTCTATTCTATTCTATTTTATTTTATTCTATTCTATTGTATTCTATTATGATAAAAATTTATGAAAGTGTTGAAAACAAAAGTTTTCAGTGATTTATTGCATGATAAAAGGAACTTCCATCAAGTAACGGTCGAATACACTACAATTTTGTCTTATATAATTTTTATTAGTTTTCCAGATGCGCTAAAGTTAGCATTTTTATTAAAACTCGTTTTACAGAAGGGTGATTTTGCACTTCTTAAAAGCATCGGATAGTCCGTCTCTTTCTTTCTCCTAAATATTTAAATTTCCCATGTGTGTGTGAGGCTTCTGAGCTTTTTTACTCTCAAAATTTATTGAGCCTTACACAGAAGAACTTCTTAAAAGACAAATCGATAAATTCTGCTATCTGGATTATTTTTTTAGTTCAACATAAAAACTCTTGATATATAAGCAGGAAAATATATTTAAAAAGTAAGTTACAGTTTAAACAAAGGCATATAATACATTACACGAACTGAATTTTTTTACAACTACTATTTAAAAAACGTTTTTCTGTATAGTTTTATGTTAAGAAACTTGATATTTTCTCACAATAATTAATGACACAGGTAGCTGAAAATTGACATTTATGTACCAGAAAATTTTTTTTACACAGTTCTGTGTGTAACATTTCAAGCAGTAGTATACCTATCGTGCAACAAGTGTACGAGTAATTAATTACCTTGTACCTTACTGCACGTCTTACAAACTATATTTTTTCTACAACCATACCTTTTGTAAAAAATAAAAATTTGAAATAACTATTTTACAAAATAATATAATGTGTGTGTGAGTGGGATCATGGCATCAGACAAAATCTATTTGCCACAATACATGAAAATTTTAAATTATTTGAAATGTTTCATGTCTATTTCTTTAAACTATACCACTATTCTTGTATTTCTGATAAAATATAAAAATTTATTTAAAATTTAAAAAAATTTATCTTTTAGTTTTATATTTCACAACATTTCATATTTTTTGTATGTGTTTAAAAATGAAATTATCTGATTTTTTATTCCTCTTATTAAAAATAATTGTCGTCCCACTCATTGTTAATAGAACTTTTACTTGTCCAAACTTGTTTAAAAGTGTTTACACATAAAAAGTACACAACAAATAAAGGGCAAGAGGCAAGTAAATTAGCCAGTCTGTCAACTTCTAGCAAGCGCTTGCCGGCAAGTAGCAAGTGCACTTTCCTGTGGTTTACACATGGCAAGTTTAGTGGCCGCAAGTACTTTCAGCCAGTAAACTTTCCAAGTGTAAACCAGCCTTAGGAGGAAGTTCTTGAGACTCTGCCAGAAAGGCATTTTTTGGTGAAAATGCCATGGCTTTCAATACAATAGAGCTTTATACTGTATTCGATCGACAGTTAGCTGGTTTTTTCTTAAAGGTAGAGCCATCGATCTATCGAACATTTAATCCAAAATTAAGCGAATATAACATTTGTACAATAAGAAAGTTTGTTGATCTGCAGCCCAGCTTCGTTTGGAAGCGCAAAATATTAATTCCCTTTTGAAATCTTTGTTCGATATACGAATTGTGAATAGTCCATTGATGTTTTTTATCTTGAATTATACCTACATATTTATATTTGTTTGCCATAGGTGTAGTATTGTCAGAAGAATTTAAAATTAGACGTGGGGTGAGACTGGGATGCGTATTGTCACCAAAATTCTTTTTAACGCCTACTGCAAAGAGATCCTGAAAAAAGCTCTCGAGGGTGAAACAGCTAGAGTAAATGTAAATGGAGTTTCCAATAACAACATTAGATATGCGGACGATACTGTGATCTTAGCCGAAAATATTGAAGTTCTTGAGAGACTGGTGACCAAAATAGCGGAGTATGGCAAAGAGTACGGTCTAACAATGAACGTCAAGAAGATGAAATTTATGAGAATATCAAAAACTCAAATAAATAACGAGAATCTTCTAATAAACGGAACCAACGTCGAACAACTGGACAAATATGCATATGTGGGAACAATGATTAACCCCACAAATGATTACATTCAGAAAATCAAAATCAGAATAGAAACGGCTAGAGCAGATTTTAACAAAATAAGAAGGGTGCTAAGTACAAGTAATTTAAATTTGGAACTAGGAGTTAGGTTGGCGAGATGCTTTTTCGACTTTGTTTTATGGAATGGAATCTTGAAACTTGGAACTACATCAGATGAATTTTTGAGAACAGCCGTCTCAAAAGTCCGAATAGCAATGATGATTGCCGACCTCTGCCACGGAGATGGCACTTGAAAAAGAAGAAGAAGTGTATTTACCTAAAGAGCAATTATTGACTAACTGATATCTGTGCCTTGTAAGTTACATCACAGCTGTCGTTTCTTATGAAACACCAAAACCAAATATCATCAAACCAGTTTTGTAAGTAATTGAAAACTCTGAGATAGCGCGT